>NC_092782.1:51845935-52141002 GCF_047496795.1 Chiloscyllium punctatum | reverse complement strand
AGAAAAGAGAGAGAGATAACAGACAGAGAGAGGAGAGAAGAAGAGAGAGAGAAAGGAGAGAGAGAGAGAGAGAGAGAAGAGAAGAGAGAGAGAGAAGAGGAGAGAGAGAGAAGGAGAGAGAGAGAGAGAGAGAAAGGAGAGAGAGAGAGAGAGAGAAAGAGAGAGAGAGAGAGAAAGGAGAGAGAGAGAAAGGAGAGAGAGAGAGAAAGGAAGAGAGAGAGAAAGGAGAGAGAGAGAAAGAAAAGAAAGAAGAGAGAGATAGACAGACAGAGAGGAGAGAGAAAAGAGAGAGAGAAAAAGGAGAGAGAGAGAGAGAGAGAGAGAGAGAGAGAGAGAGAGAAAAAGTAGAGAGAGAAAAGTAGAGAGAGAGAGAAAGGAGACAGAGAAAGGAGAGAAAAAGGAGAGAGAGAGAAGAGAGAGAGAGAGAGAGAGAGAGAGAGAGAGAGAAAAAGTAGAGAGAGAAAAGATAGAGAGAGAGAGAAAGGAGACAGAGAAAGGAGAGAAAAAGGAGAGAGAGGAGAGAGAGATAGACAGAGAGAGAGGAGAGAGAAAAAGGAGAGAGAGAGAGAGAGAGAGAGAGAGAGAGAAAAGTAGAGAGAGAGAGAGAGAGAGAGAGAGAGAGAAAAGTAGAGAGAGAGAGAGAGAAAAAAGTAGAGAGAGAAAAGTAGAGAGAGAGAGAGAAAGGAGACAGAGAAAGGAGAGAGAGGAGAGAGAGATAGACAGAGAGAGAGGAGAGAGAAAAAGGAGAGAGAGAGAGAGAGAGAGAGAGAGAGAGGAGAGAGAAAAAGGAGAGAGAGAGAGAGAGAGAGAGAGAGAGAGAGAGAGAGAGAGAGAGAGAGAGAGAAGGAGAGAGAGAGAGAAAGGAGAGAGAGAGAGAGAAAGGAGAGAGAGAGAGAGAAAGGAGAGAGAGAGAGAGAAAGGAGAGAGAGAGAAAGGAGAGAGAGAGAGAGAGAGAGAAAAGAGAGGGGGATAGAAAGGAGAGGGGGATAGAAAGGAGAGGGGGATAGAAAGGAGAGGGGGATAGAAGGAGAGGGGATAGAAAGGAGAGGGGGATAGAAAGGAGAGGGGGATAGAAAGGAGAGGGGGATAGAAAGGAGAGGGGGATAGAAAGGAGAGGGGGATAGAAAGGAGAGGGGGATAGAAAGGAGAGGGGGATAGAAAGGAGAGGGGGGATAGAAAGGAGAGGGGGATAGAAATGGAGAGGGGGATAGAAAGGAGAGGGGGATAGAAAGGAGAGGGGGATAGAAAGGAGAGGGGGATAGAAAGGAGAGAGAGAGGAAAGATAGAGAGAAAGAGAGAGAGAGAGAAGAGAGTGAAAGGAGAAAGAGAGAAAGGAGGAGAGAGAGAAAGAAAGAAAAGAGAGGAGAGAGAGAGAAAAGAGAGAGAGAGAGAAGGAGAGGGGGATAGAAAGGAGAGGGGGATAGAAAGGAGAGGGGATAGAAGGAGAGGGGGATAGAAAGGAGAGGGGGATAGAAAGGAGAGGGGGATAGAAAGGAGAGGGGGATAGAAAGGAGAGGGGGATAGAAAGGAGAGGGGGATAGAAGGAGAGGGGGATAGAAAGGAGAGGGGATAGAAAGGAGAGGGGGATAGAAAGGAGAGAGAGAGGAAAGATAGAGAGGAAAGAGAGAGAGAGAGAGAAGAGAGTGAAAGGAGAAGAGAGAAAGGAGAGAGAGAGAGAGAGAGAGAGAGAGAGAGAGAGAGAGAGAGAGAGAGAGAGAGAGAGTGAGAGAGAGAGAGAGAGAGAGAGAGAGAGAGAAAAAAAAGAGAGAGAGAAAAAGGGCGAGAAAGAGAGAGAGAGGGGGAGGGGGAATGAAGAGAGTGAGGGGGAAAGAAGAAGAGGGGGAAGGAAGAGGGAAGGAAAAAAAGAAAGGAAGAAAAAATTTTCCCCAAAACCAGAGCCTGGCCTACTTGAACCAATAAACAAAAGTGCCAAGAAGCAGAATGCAAACACTTGTATCAACGACTTCTTATATTTAATTTCAAATCTCACAAATCTTAACACAAGTTTGAAGTTGTATTCTAAACTATAACAGACCCATTTTCTATTTCTGGTGTACCTTAGTTATGTAACAAATTGCACCTACCTCAATAACCCGTCAAGAATCTCTCATCTGCATCCAGCGAAACCGTGAGTGACACCTACAAGGAAAAGAAATACATTGCTCAAGGGGAAGAAAACAAATGGCTCCCAACATATTCAGAGAATAAGGAACGAAAAACTTTGCATGAGCTTCCTTCAAAGTAGAGGATGGAGTCATTGAGGTCATACAGCATGGAAACAGACCCTTCGGTCCAACTCATCCATGACTGACCACATTCTCAAACCAAACTAGTCCCACCTGCCTGTGTTTGGCCCATATCCCTGGAAACCCTTTCTTTTCATGTATCTTCCAAATATCTTTTAAACATTATAGCTGTACCCACATCCACTACCTGTTTCTGGCAGTTCATTCCACATACAAACCACACAGTTTCAAAAAAAAACTGTCCCCCTTGTCCTTTTAAATAACTTTGTTTCTCATTTTGAAAATATGCCCCCTTGTTTTGAATTTTCCAACCCCGGGGAAAGGATCCTTGCTATTCACCCTATTTATGTCCCTCATGATTTTATCAACTTTTATAAAGGTCACCTCCTACACTCCAGGGAGAAAAGTCCCAGCTTAAGTTTATAACTCAAACCCTCCATCCTTGAAGCCCTACAACTGGTGAGGGCGTGCAACATGTTCACACAGAACACGAGAATGTAAACTTTCAGAAACTCCAAACCGTGGTTGTTTCAAAAGTATTATATTCTGCTTCAGGAATCATTTAAACAATATGATGCCTCCACGTTATAACTTAACATTTGTTCACGACAAAGACAGAGACAGCGACACGTGAGAGTCCGTGAAGAAACTATGATGGAGGTAGGAGTGGATGACAAATCAGTCTAATAGCTGTCCAGGTCTTAGATTAGGATTTTAATAGTCTAATTTCCACTGGATAATATTCACTTATCAGAAGCGGAACTCTGAATTCTTCAGATCTTGGAGTTTTTCTTCCTCCCTCCCCTCCTCTCCCCCAGAGGGAGGAGGAGAATTACCCAAAGTTCACACTTGGGCCATACAATTCGCCATGGAGTTGGCCACGTCAGGGATCCTGCAGGGTCCTGACGTACACCTCCTGTCTCGATCTTGCTAGTGGAATACTGGGGCCAGTGCGACGTACCTACATGTAGAACGTCATAAATGTATATACTGAACAGAAACACTCAACCTCGTCAGATGTGACTGAAATGACCAACTGGCTTTATTTGGAGGTGAGCCTTTAAAGGGGTCACAGCAAAGCCAGTTCAAAAAAAACAGCTGCTTTGACGGAGTGTACAATTACTGTTCTTCTACAGCTTCACACTTGAAATAACATCTCATCCTGGAAGTTAACCAAACTAACTGCTTTTTTAAAAAAAATATATATGATCTATCTACCTTTTGTATCCTAATAGGAAAGGCTTGACTTCTTCCAACACAACATCAATCTTCCTTTCTACCTCTGTGTTTCAGCCCCCAAAAGTCATCCACCTTCCCAACCCTGGCCAAACCCAATTCTACAGAGAATTCAAAACCCAGCCAGAAGCAAAATGAGAGGAAACATTCTGGAGAAGGGTCACTGGACCTTAAACATGAACTCTGCTTTGCCTAAAGCAACCGCTTCCAGACCTGCTGAGTTTTCCAGCAATTTCTGGTTTTGGGCCAATTATATTTCCTTTCCAACATGTAAATGCTGGGTTTGGGTGTGGCATAAGAAATGAAGTGAAGAGAAGAATGTTCAAAAAAGGTTCAAAATCTTTTCCTCACATGCAATGAAAAAGGCTGAAGCCAACAAAGCAAAACCTCGCGTTCTCACTAAGTAGTTTTTTCAAAAACCAATGCGAGAAAATGTGCTTTCTTTAAATAGATGTCCCATTTCGAAGCAATGAAATGCAAAGCATTCTATAAAAGGGATTTAATAATGGAAAACCTTAAGAATAACACTACTTAGTGTGTGCGCAGCAGTGAATAAGCTCCAGTGCTCCACCTACTGTTCATTTATAGAACACCTTTCCCCACAAGCTCAGCAAGTGACAATACTGAGGCCTTCACTGAGGTGCACACTGACCAGCTTGGAGAAACCACTCTGATACATGAACTCGCACTTTTCAGACAAAGACAGGCCACAGAACTACTTTGCTCGTGCAAGGTAATGGCGACCCAAGGCTCAAGTTAGTGAGCGAACCCTAAAACTAAAAGCACCACAGAGAAAATGCACAAAGATGCTCAATTTGTGAAATCTTTCTTTTCTCTCACCAGTTAATAGGCCACACCCTTCACCGATATCCAGTGCAACGAACAAGGTGACAAGCGCAGAAGACAAAATGGTTTTCACACAGCAGCTCGAGTCCAAATGCAAAAGTTAAAGTACTGTAAGAGCAAGGAGAACCGCTGGCTGGAGATTTGTACTGCCTGCCCTCCCGCAGCATTTGAGAGAGAGTCTTTAGATCATGCACTGGCCTCATCGGTGTTCTGAGCTCAGTGAACCACAGCAAATGCAAGTCATCCTCAATCCAAAAGGGACTACCTAAGCGGTAGTCATATAGACAGGCATGGCCCAGTGGCCTGTTTCTGCATGGTATCATCGACACAAATCATCTTTTTAAATTATGCATCCTCACACTTGATACCAGCAGCATACTCTGCAATTGTTATGCAAACAGCACACCTCAAACTGGAGCTAATTCACAATTAGGCCACTGAATCTTTTGAACGTCACCATTTGAGAATCTATAGGAGTTCATAGACAACCGACCCTCCCCTTTGGCAGATCCACTTGTAAAACCCAGGCAGAACACATCAATTAAACATGGGGCCAAGACAGAAAGTATTTGCCAGGAACAATATAGATACAATGTGATGCACCACTGCACAAGGTCATGTGATTCCCAGAATCACCATGGACTGACACTGTCAAACAATAATGAAATATTCATCAGACTAACCCTCTTCAGGTGGAAAATGCAATATAAATTGAAGGCTGCATTCAAATGTACCCTTTCACAAAAAATAAATAAGAAACCGGACTAGGATCAGTGCTCCAGTCTCTAATACTGCATGTTCACACAATGGGTACTGAGCGTTCACTCGGCTGATCCAATGGGAGTCCAGACCTGAACCAAAGGTCACCTTGGCCGGCAGTTACACCAACAACAGTCTCCTCTTGTTTCGAAATAAACAATCCATTTGCTGTGGACTGAGAGTCAGTAAATGGTGGAACCTGCTGACCCACACACAGTTCTGCAACTTAGCTAGCTTGCTTCTTTCACAAGGGATCGAGACAGGCCAGGCATTCTGCAAGGAGGAAGAAATCAGGCAAACGCCTCAGTTTCCAGGAGGCATTGGTATCACTGGAATGGGAAACTACCTTCTGCCTTCAATCTTCCAACAGCATACAGCATGCAGATACCCAAAAAGACAAAGTTATCAAATGAGTTGACAAGGTGAAAGCCAACACCAAAATTCAAAATGGTACCCTCAGGAACTTTCAGGCAGAAATCGGACTGAGCACCCCAAAAAGCCAACAGCAAAGATAGGAGGCAGAAGATATGCATTAGCAACTGCTATCCACTAACGTGACTGGTTAATTCCTGATTTCAGATCTCAGGGGGATGATAAGGAGCACTGCAGCTGAGTGATATAGTCATGTGCTACGTTCTTTTTCTTGAGTTCTCACACACTTGATGTGACTGTAATATGCCAACTTCTGTGAACAGCCAAAATTTGTTAAGTACAGCTTTGAGGATCACTTAACAGTCTTAACAATGCTTGCGAAGCGTGTCAAGCAAAGCTCTCTGAACAAAGGAACCAGTCCTCTCCTTTATGCAGGATTTTACATCACAGTCAGTAATGCCAACAAGACAACCCCCAGCCACACCCCAACAATCACATGCCACACAAGACACAATGCAGTCATTTGATTATTTCCAGAAACAATGTGGTTAGATCATTCCTTAATTGCAAGATCTGGTGTAAGTCATTGTTTTTAAACTGCAGGGTGTGGTTAGGTCCTTAACTGCAATGATCTTCTTCTTTCTGAATAGCAGGAGATGGCTATGTTAAACTTAAAGGGTCAAGACAGAGGAACATACCACCCTCTCCCCAGGACATCCAATTTCTTGCACGTGAGCAGAACAAATTAACCCTTTAACATCTCATGTAGTTCCAACAAGAGTATCTAGAGTCACCAAGTAAACTGTACCGCAGTATCTGAAGGAGGGTCAGAGTAATACAGCATCAATGATGAGCAATAAAAAACCAACTACACTAATCCTATTGACCTGCACTTGGCTCATGGCCTACTTTGCTCTGGCATTTTAAGTACTTCTTAAATATCGAGAGTGTATCTGCCTCCACTTCCTTCTCAGGCAGCATGTTCCATGTTTCACCCACGCAATGGATTCTCATATCTCCTCTAAACCATTTCTCTTCACCTTATGCCCACTTGTTTCAGACACGTGTGCCAATGGGTAAAAGATTCTCACTATTATGTGTAAGGGGGTGAGAAAATGCAAACTTTTGACTCAAGTACAGTTTACTACAAAATGGTATGTTCGGAGTGGAGATGACAAATTCACCACAGTTCCTCACATAACCCTCAAACAATACAGCACCTCATCAGGCAGACTCTCAATCAGCACACAAGCATTAGGCAGATGGTCACCAGTTCTGGAATTGGTTAATAATAATGAATTCTTTGAGTGGTTTTGCTTCATAATTTGTACATGATATGATAGTCAAGAAAACGGTGGTTTCAGAAACAAATTAAAATGTGACACCAATCTTGTGGTAACTTGATTGGAAAATCAAAAAGTTCATTTCGTGTTGTATTACACATTCTACAATAAGATCAACAGCAAGGTCTTCAACGAAATCTGGCTGATTTTATAAATGCCTTGCACTGAATTATTCTGTTTTTCAACTGGAATAATAAGTCCTATCAATAGGCTTGCCTTCGTTCAGCATGCCAGTTGGGATGAAATTTGCTGAAGTTTTTGTTTTAAATAACGAGTACTCCTCAACATCAGGCTACAGACATCAAACTGAGCTTCATCAACTTGGAGTCACAGCACAAGAAGCCACTTGGGTTGTGATAGCCCTCTCTCCCGCTCTGACTGGTACAAACACAAGTCTCCCTGTACCTGCACATGATTAGTTATTAAGTCTGTCCAGTTTTCAAATGGCAAAGTAGGACTTTTTTTTTTAAAAAAAGAGTAGGCTAAACACAAACTGTTAGGTCTTACTGAGGAAAACATGCTGGAAATCAAGCCCCACTACTCCTGGAAATATCACCAAAAGATTAACATATTTACAAGTAGGCAGAATTCCCCAATTTATCCGGCTTTCAGACCCTATTTACTAAAAGAAAAAAAACACAGATGTGTCTAAGAGGGCATAAGTTTAAAGGCGGGAAGCAAATGGTTTAGAGGCGATCTCAAAGAGAAAAAAAAGTGAACCCAGATGGTGGTAGAAATATGGAATGTACTGAAGCAGATACTCTTTCAACATTTGGAAGCAGCATCAGGATGAGCACTTAAAAACGCTAGGACATGGCAGGCTATGGACCAAGTGCAGGTAAATGGGACTAGTGTAGTTTGGTGCTGGTTGATTAGACAAGGTGAGCCAAAGGGTTCTGTGCAGTGTGACTCTCTCCTTAATAAAAATCACTATTCATTACCAGTAATTAGACTCTAGCTACAGGCAAACACTTAGGAAAATTTAGGATACAACTATTAATTAAAACTCTAACTCTCTTATCAACTGTCCACTCCATATCCTGTTGTTTTCCGGTCTGTTATGGGCAAAAGAGAAGACTGGGAAGGCAGTTTTCCCCGAGTGGATCCTCATGCTTGTTGAGCTGGTTAGAACACTGCTGCTCAGCCATCTTTCTCCACATGCTTCCATACATTTGCAGGAGGATCAGGGTGGCTGGATCACACCGATAATACATCTTTGGTTTATCAAAAGTCAGTCACAGTTTACAGTAACCAAAAAGGAAAAATAAACTGGTTTTCTCAAGGCAAAAAAAGATTGTTTTTGCACTACAGAGAACACAAAGAGCTCATGAGCTGGTGGAAGCCTAAAGGCTTCTCCATCTTGTTCATAGCCACAAGATGTTGATTTACCAGAGAACAATTCACAGCCGGCACACAGACAATCCTGACCAACAACAGCTGATCTCTGGTCCACAGACCAATCAGTTACCTGTTGCCAACCAAAAAGTTGCATTTGTACACAACCCTTTAGCTCCACCTCCATCTGCAAACTACACTTCAAACTACTATTGGAACCAGCAGCTGTGTAAACAGTGCTTACAAATGAATATCAGACAACTTGCAGTAATTTTTGGTTTTAAGCATTCATTTAGTTGTACGAAAGTAACAAGAAGTGGTCTTCACACAAACCAAGACTTGGCTCATTCTCTTAATAAAGGTGTTCTGGTGGCATTGTTAATAACCAAGGAGTTCTTCTCATTATGACTTTTTTTCTCCTGGGACACTATCACAGAGATCCAGAGTGCTGCCCTTAAAGGCAGGTGGCTAGTGCTGCTTCCAGTTACCCGGAAAATACAACATCAGCCAAAGGGTCTGCTAACCCATTGCAGAGATCATAGAATCACATATACAGAAAAAGGCCCTTCAGCCCATCTAATCTGTACTGCCAGAAGTATGCTACTGCCTACATTAGTCCCACTTTTCCACCCACAGCCTCAAATATTATGACACTTCACGAGCTCATCCAAGTACTTTTCAAATGTTTGAGAGATTTTCCAACTCAGATCCCTTCCCAGTCAGTTCATTCCAGACTCCTGCCACCCTGCTGTTCACCCTGTCCATGCCCCTCAAAAATCTAACGCACCCCTATCAGGTTTCCCTCAACCATCACTGCTCCAGAAAGTAACCCAATTTTCTCCAGTCTCTCTTCACAACCGAAATGCTCCATCATGGTGAATCTCCTTGGCACACATCCTTTCTGTAATACTGAAACTGGAACTGCATATAGTACTCCAGTACCAAACAACAAATGTTTAGAGCTTTTGTTCAGAACTTAAATGTTTAAAATGCAGCCAGTGCAGTTGAACATCTGATGTCTTGACCCTTGTGTTTGTGGGGGTTCCATGCCTCCATTTCTGTGAAAGCTCACTGCAGCAGAAGCTTGGTTTATAAGAGCAGGGAGTTCCAACATCATCTCCCTGTTCTTATGAGCCAAGCTTCTGCTGCAGTGAGCGATCACAGAAATGGAGGCATGGAACCCCCACAAACACAAGGGTCAAGACATCAGATGTTCAACTGCACTGGCTGCATTTTAAACACTTCACAAAACAAAGTAAAGTGCAGGAGGCAACTGAGTGATGCCAAGGGCTGTGGAATTTATCAACACTTCGATTAAATTAGATTACCTGCAGTATGGCCCACCAAGTCCACACTGACCTTCCGAAGAGAAACCAACCCAGACCCAATCCCCTACCCTTATACTTCCCTCTGACTAATGCACTAACACTACGGGCAATTGAGCATGGCCAATTCGCCTGACCTGCACATCTTTGGACTGTGGGAGGAAACCAGGGCACCCGGAGGAAACCCACGCAGACACGGGGAGAATGTACAAACTCCACACATATCGTCGCCAGAGGGTGGAATCGAACCCGGGTCCCTGATGCTGTAAAGCAGCAGTGCTAACCACTGCGCCACCATGCCACCCACTTGTCATACCTTCCAAGAGAACACTCAATCCAAATACAAAATGGTCAATTACAAGAACTGAAAGATCACCAGGAAACATGGAAGTTGGTGAAACATTTGGCAGTTGAGTTAGGGCTCACAGCATCCTCGCTCCTAGGGGGTGTTAGAATACTGTCTGACCCTCCTACAGTGCATTCAGCTGAAGTCCTGCTGATGAACTGTACTCCAACAACTGGCTTCTACCACCCACATGATAATCACACCATCTGCTTCTTGCAACCCTTTGTAATGCTGCTGACCTGGTTTCCAATCTGAGCCATATATCTGAAATCAGCCCAGATTTATGTTTTTCTTTTCAAAACTACTTGAAGACCACATAATAGGACACATTTGCGTTGTCCTATTTTATTAATAAGATTTGATGCTCTCTGTATTGGCAAGTGTCATGTCTTTGACAACTGTAATTTAATTCCAAAGATGAACTTATAAATATAACTTGTTTAAAAAGAATTATCTTAGTTAGCTAGTCGCTCAATAAAATCAGCACAATCATTCAGCATAGGTGGAAAGTATGAATTGAGATGTGGTGTAGCAACCTGGGAATACAAGTCCACAAAGTTAACAAGGCCATATTAAACCCAACAAACCAAACACTAGGCTTCAATCCTTGAGGGAGAGATTTGAGAAGTAGAAAACTTGCACGACATGCTCATACTGAAACGTGGCTGGACCATGCTTGGGAGTTGTGTTTGCAAATCTGGTTACCACATCATACAGAGATGGAGGCGCAACGGAGAAGACCCAGTAAAAGGATAAGGACAGCACCACAAGTGTGAAAGTGCAGCCAAGGATGTGCACATTGTAAGGGGAGGGTAACAAAGTCAAATCCAACAGCAATTTTAAAACTTTAGACATTTGATACAGTCAACAGCAAGGATATGGGTGCGTGTGTGTTGGGGTCAGGGGCACTGTAGGTCAATCAAAGGTAGTTCCCTACAAAAATCAGAAGGGAATTGAAAGGATAACTTCTTCAGCCAGAGAGGGATGAACTCACTCACTCCTGAATGGTATAGATGCAGGAGAAGAGGCGGCTGAATATGTATCAAGGAGGAAGAAGGAAGGGTTAACATTGATAGGTTTAGTTGAGGATGGCAAGAACAGGCTCTGTAGCAAAATGGGAAATGATCTGTACACTTACGCACATGATAATGCAACCCTGACAGCAGCATAAGATAAAAATGAGCAAGACTCAAGAGCTAAAGAGCTGTATTTTGTATACTGCAGGCAATTCCCGGCTTCCGCTCGCAAGTACACTTGGAATTCGATCGCATATAATAGAGCATACAACATTACAGCACAGTACAGGCCCTCAATGTTGCATCGACCAGTGGAACCAATCTGATGCCTATCTATCCTACATGATTCTGTTTTCAACTATATGTTTATCCAATGACCATTTAAATGCCCTTACAAGTTGGAGTGTCTGCTACTGTTGCAGGCAGTACATTCCATGCCCTCACTATTTGGAGTAAAGAAACTATCTCTGACATCTGTCCTATATCTATCACCCCTCAATTTAAAGCTATGTCCCCTTGTGCCAGCCATCACCATCCAAGGGAAAGGCTCTCACTATCCACCCTGTCTAACCCTCTGATTATCTTAGGTCTCAATTAAATTACCTATCAACCTTCTCTCTAACTTAAGACAACGCAATACAGTCAAGATTAGAATAGTGCTGGGAAAGCACAGCAGGTCATGTAGCAGGAAAATCGACGTTTCGGGTCAAAGCCCTTCATCAGGAACAACAATACAGTAGATTATAAATTAGCTGTTTCCAAGTATAAGCAAACATTTGCATGTCAGCTCTATAAAATTATTAATATGGCATCTGGTTTGTAAATTGAGCACCACCTGTATTGCGTAAATAATGAGTTTACAATATTACAGAGAGTGCACAGATGAGGACAAACCAGGGGATTGAAGGTATTTCAGAACAAGAGGAGCCGAGTAAGACAGTACAGCCTTTCTTTTAAAAGTGCACATGTTGACAGCTAACACCCTAGAGAATGAAGACATTAAAGAATCTATGATGGAACAAACAGCTGTCAGAGTCTGTCAGAGAAACAGCACTCAGACTTGACTGCAGCAATCCACTTTAGTGCAGAGGTCAGTCAAAGCAGGACTGATGGGAGGTTACATGCTAGCATGGGCTGACAGAGCTGAATGGTCTGTTATTTTGCCATGTACTCCACATTACCTTGATACATCTTGGAAAACAAACCCGTTAGCTGCTAACAGCTGTAGTCTTAGTTTTCTGATGACCCAGAAACAGAAAATTTGAAATAAACAGCTCCATTTAATACCAAGCTCATTCTTCAGATCTGTTTCTTGCCATGTTTTCCTGGCTTTTTAAACATCTCGTCTGTTCCTCTCTTTCATTATTCAACACACTCCCACCTTTATCCTTGAGATGGGAGTATAAATGAAAACCTGTTCACAGCTGCTGAATTATCTTGTTCTCAACATTTGACTGCCGTATTCCATTTGGTAAAATTATATAACTGCTGCATGTACTTCAGCTTGTTACTGTGTGAATCTGAAGGCAGACTCGCAACAGCTTCAAAAAATAAAAGGTTCCTCAATCACAAATAAAACACATTCAAAGTGTTCTGGACCAAAGACAAATGTGCATTTATCATGTAGTTCCTTCAAATGCTAAAGATTCAAAAGAAAAAGGTGGACTGTACTAATCTCCTTCATAGAAATAACACATGCATTTTTGAATTGGGATTGATAAAGTGTGGTTTAAAATTTAATAAAAAAGACTGATTCCCAGTTTAAACAAACGTTAACTTGAAAATTTGGGATGGACTGCAGCACAGAATTCAAATCCCACACAAAACGGGTCAGAACACAATAGTGCTGAATGTAGGAACAAGCTCAAAGGACATCATAAAAACCCAGCAAAACAAAGTTTTAACCGATTCCTCAATACCACCTTCCTTGCTCAGTCCATTGAGTCTAGGAGTTGGGGACGTCATTCTGAGGTTGCAGAGAACTCGGGCGAGGTCACCTTTGCAGTAATGTGTTCGGATTTGGTCACCCTGCTATAGGAAGGATAGTATTAAATTGGAGGGTGCAGTAAAGATGTTACCGGGACTGAAGGATTTGAATTGTAAGGAGGGACTGGATTGAATGGGAAGTTTTCAGGGTGTGTAGGAGGTTTATAAAATCATGAGGGGCATGGATAAGGTGAGTAGTAAAAGATCTTTACCTGAAGGTGGGAGGGGACTCAAACCTCGGGGGCAGAAAACTAAGATGAGAGGAGGAATATTTAAAAGGGGCAACTTGATCCACATAGAGGGTGGTTCATTATGTGGAATGAACTGCCAGAGGAAGTGGTAGATGCAGGTACAGCTACAACATTTCTAAGACCTTTGGACAGATATATGGATAGAAAAGGTTTAGAGGGATAAGAGTCAAACCAGGCAAATGGGACTAGTTTAGTTTGGGGAACCCGGTCAGCATGGACCAGTTGGACCGAAGGGTCTGTTTCTGTGCTGTACCATTCTATGGTAGAATGATCTACTTCTCCTCCAAATTAATCTGCTTGTATAATGCTAAACAATCTTCCAGAGCAAAGTCATAAAAGGCGATTGATGTCCAAATCACTAACTTTCTCAGCATATGCCAATAAAGTTTGAACCAAGCTCATAAATCATTTTCAAAATAACTGCCCATCTTGAATTATATACAGCCTAACCCTCCAAGTTAAAGTTGCCCTTATTCACTTTACTGGATAATCTCACTTTAAGAACACAATTGCTTTGAATCGATTGAAGTCAACAATACACACACTTAAAAATCCTCTCTGCACCAATGACTGCCTCAGTCAATGAAATCACAAATCTGAAGATGGATGAAACGCTGTATTTTTGAAGACTTCTGCCTGAAAATGAAGCTGGAAGGTGAAAGAAAATAGAAAGGACTGAATTCTGACACGTCTGAAGTGAGAGAAATGAGCAGCTGGTCGGTTGCAGCGTCAGAGACGCGTGCTCCACAAGTTTTTGAGAGAAAAGTATTAAACTGTGCTGTACTAGATAAGGGCTCTGTAGGACTGAGGTCCACCCAATCTAGCAACGGCCTGCAGTCAGTGCGTGGAGAAAGTGGAATTCTACACAAGTGACCAAAAGGGCACAGATGTGTTCTGTATGGTTTCTGAGTGGCCTTAATAACTGTTTCATGTAAAGTGTGCTTGTTGCTGACAGGCCGTGGAGGACAAGCATCCCTTCTGTAACACTCACTACTGGGTCGATTGTCTCCTTGGTGTTAATTATGTAGGCCCTAAACCCAGTCTGGTTAAAGCAAGATGGTCTCCAGTTAAGTACCCAAACCAGAATACCATATTCCAGTGGGCGTGGTCATGAGGAGAAAGTGAGAACTGCAGATGCTGGAGATCAGAGTCGAGAGTGTGGTGCTGGAAAAGCACAGCAGGTCAGGCAGCATCCGAGGAGCAGGAGAGTCAATGCTTCATGCATTAGTCCTTCATCAGGAAAGGTGAGACAATGACAGTTCAAATGATATTTACATCGGCTTGTGTGCGTATTTTCAGGAACAAAAACAAACTGCTGGAAAAGCTCAGCAGGTCTGGCAGTATCTGTGAAGAGACATCAGAGTTAACCTTTCAGGTCCGGTGATCCTTCCTCAGAGGTCAGGCCACAGGAACTGGAATGGCTGTTTGATGCAATTCTGCCACCCGTGATATGACTAAGACTTCCTGGGGGTGGGTTGGGGATTACTTCAGATGCAGAACGAGAGTGCGGAGGAAGAGGCACTACCTGAAAGCACAGCTACTATGAGCACCCCACATCTGAGAGATGGCAGATTATACCTCAGACCAAAACTCATGTGATCGGAGAAGGTGATTCTTCTCATCTGTAACTTTTAGCATCCCTTCAAGCTCCTTCCGCCACCAGAAACATTAACCGTTTTGGTCTTAAACAATATGGACTGACGAACACAAACAAAAACCTGCCTGTGGATGTAGTGTTGATGTCAACGCTGATTCTGTCCTGAAGGGAGTTATTACTCAAAACGTCAAAAGGGACATCTCTGATCTGACGGCTAACGCAGTGACCTGCAGCCTTGGATCGAAAACAGCCAGCAAAATCTGTAAACTGTTCAACTTGTCTGAGGAGGAGGAGGATGCCGTTCAGTAGCACGTGCCCTCTGAGCAAGGAAGATAGTAAGCTCAGGACCTGAGCTCTCAAATATCAGCATCTGCTAACATGGGAGTTCTACAACACAGGAGGAGAAACAGGACCCTGAAGAAACATCAGACTCAAAAGGGCCAAGGAAGCTGCAGCACAGTATACCAAGCTTCTGGTCAAAACAACAGAGGAGGAGAAGGTAGACCTCAGGGACAGATCATAAACAGGCAAGATCTTTCTTCATTGAGGACCTCCAGGTTGAAATTTGAAAAGTACAAAAAAAATTGGTCCCTGCTTGAATGTCCAACTCGGAGATAAAACCAAAGCCACCTTCTTACATGCTGTTCCTTCTTGCCTGCATTGTGTTGATATTGAGATTCATTGTAATCCAAACGGAACCAGAGCCATTGCTGGAACTTGGGACTGTGCAAACACTTGGCCTTCCTTCCACAAGCAGGTTTTTCATGGCCAAATCACCAGATGTGTTTTTTCCTGCCTCGTGCCTTTTCAATTTTGAAGGTTTGATACACTGTGCAATTTAACCACTCCAGAAGTAGCTCATTTTTTTTTTATAAAAGCCATGCAAACAAAAATGACTGAACACTTGAATTGTGTATTTTAAAACATGAAAAACTGCAGCCACTTGCCTGAATTTCTACAGGAACTCATTGCACTTAGTGAAAAATAAAGCAAGTCACTGGTGAGCAGACCCTGAACGAGCCCAAACTCTGCAGCACAGTCCAGCACAAACTGAATAAATTTAAGATCAAAACAAAATCTATAAAATTGCTCTTTAAAAGTTACTTGAAATAATCATCATAATGGAAAGATGTGTGATGAAAATTACTCTGTGACCATGTTTTATCATGGCGAGGAATTACTGAAATTACTACACAGTGATATCAACAGTTTGCAACCTCTGGATGGAGGTTTGTTCACTCAGCTGGAAGGTTCATTTTCAGATGTTTTGTCACCATACTACATCTTCAGTGAGCCTCTGGACAAAGCACTGATGATGACTCCAGCTTTCTATTCATAGGTTTGGGTTGGTGATGTCATTTCCTGTATTTTTTTGTCCAGAGGCTCACTGAAGATGTTAACCAGTATGGTGACGAAACATCTGAAAATGAACCTTCCAGCTCAGCGAGCAAACCTACATCCAGAACCTCAACCTGAGCTAAAAATCTTCTTAGGTTGCATCATATCAGAGTTAACATAGACTACGCTTCAGAAATTGGTCTCATTCTTGTACACACTTATCTCCAAAGATAAACACCTCAGTACCTCATCAGACTGCAAGCCCACGATAATCTCACAACATTACACTTCTCTAGCTTCCTGTGCATATCCAGGATCTACTCAGATGAAGAGGAATGCGACAAACACCAAGATTTTGAAGGATGCCATCATTAGATCAGGAGAGTTCCAATGTGGTACAGAGAAAAACCACAACAACCTCCTCAGAAAACAGACACAGGACATAACCGATAGGGTACCTTTCATCATACAGTATCACCCTGGAGCAGACAGACTACGCCATATTCTTCGGAGCCTTCAACATGTCACTGATGATGACAAATATCTCACTATCATTTTGCCTACGCCTCCACTTCTTTCCTTCAAACAACAGCCAAACCTAACAGACCATGGTTCGCAGCAAACTGCCCATCTTTTAGGATATCAACCACAACCCCACACAACCCTACCATGGCAACTGCTGTAAGAAATGTCAGACCATCACATGGATACTACCATCACACATAGGGGGAATGCCACCCACCTCCTACACGACTCGGACAATGTTATTTGTCTCACACGCCTGCAACATGGTATATTGGAGAGCCCATACAGGTGCTACGACAATGGATGAATAGACACTGCGCAAGAATCACCAGACAGGAATGTTCTCTCGCAGTCAGGAAACACATCAGCGGCCAAGGACATTCAGCCTCTGATCTTTGGGTAAGCGTCCTCCAAGGCGGCCTTCAAAAAGGTACACAACAACACAGAATTGCTGAGCAGAAACTGATAGCCAAGCTCTGTACCCATGAACTCAACCTCAATTTTGAACTTGGGTTCATGTGTTGTATGTGACTCCACCATACTATTCTGTATCTGTAAATTCTTCCTTACTGTCCTGTTTTGACACCATCACCTTGATCATTTATCATCTCTTTACCTTAGTGCATACTGTGTTGTATTCCTTATTATTTGGGTTAGACCCTCAGCATACGACTCTTATACCTATGATATCACTTCAGTTATGTAGCTTGTCTCCAGCCCCACCTTAGTTTTGTAATTATCTCTCAGCCTTATTTAATTGGATTATAGGTCATGCCTTTGCTAGTTAGTCAGCTGTTGACTCTACTCACACCGTCTGACACTCTTGCCCACCTGCAGAGACTTAACATTCAACACTCAACTCATACCATCTGTTATGGCCTTTAGATCTCTCTGCCTGTGAATGCCCTGCCCATAAATGTTGGGTCTGTGTGCTCTTCTCTCGCACTTCACCTGACCAAGGGGCAGCACTCCGAAAGCTTGTGATTTCAAATAAAGCTGCTAGACTGTAACCTGGTGTCGTGTGACTTCTGGCTTTGACTTTTTTACAGTAATCAGGCAAAGATGCTAATTTCCCACACATACAGGGAAGGTGTCTGAAAACCAGCAAACTCAGGATTAAGTCCACGTCGGATTCCCGGAGATCAAAACTCCCCCCGATAGAGTTTGAAAACTCAGGCTAAGCCTGGGTTGGGTGGGTTAAGGTCTAACAGCACAAAGATTTTAGCAGGACAAACTGGTACAACACACAAATACAATACCTAGCTGTATTGTTATGATTGAGGTTAACAATTAAAACTGACACATAAAAGACCTTATAAAAACTCCATAGAATACGTGCAAAATGGAAATTGGCCCAACAAAGTCCACAATGATCCTCCAAACAGTAACCCACCCAAACCCATTCCTCTACCCTATTATTCTGTGCTTGCCCCTGACTAATGCACCTAACCTACACATCACAGAACACGGTGGGCAATTTAGCATGGCCAATTCACCTAACCTGCACACCTTTGGATTGTGGGAGGAAACTGGAGCACCCGGAGGAAACCCATGCAGACACAGGGAGAATGTGCAAACTCCACACAGACAGTCACCTTGAGATATGAAAAGGTTAATTTGCTCTGCTGACCTGGAGGAAATTGCATGTCCCAAGGGGAGGGTGGTATGCCCCTGCCTTAGGGCGGGATGTCTCCATCTTACAGACAGCATTTACATTCCCATCCCTGGTCATTCAGACTCATTTCAAGGCTATTTCCTAGCTATTCAGAAGTAACTTTACGTTGTCACCTCCTGCCATTCAGAATCAATTACAACATTGCAACTAAAATTCTGAACACACCCTGCAGTTAGCAAAAGATTTTACACCAGACCTAGCCATTAAGGGATGATTGCATTACACTGTTTGCTGAGATGGTCAGGTCACTGCATGGTGTCTCGAGAGGCATGTGACCTAGGGGGAGTGGCTGAGGGTTGTCTTGTAACTGACTGTGATGTAAAGACTTTGTATAAAAGGAAGGACTGTTTCCTATGTCCAGAGGGACCTCTCAACACAAGCCCTGCAAAGTGTGTTGAAGGTTCCTCCAGAGAGCCTGTCCTTGCTTCATACATTTTGGCTGTTCACAGAGGCTAGCGTATTGCAGTTACATCAGGTAGGTAAGAATCTCAAGAAAAACATCATAACAGCCTGAGGCAGGATGTGAACCCAGGTCCCTGGCACTGAGACAGCAGTGCCAACCACTGAGCCACCATGCCAAACATTTGATGTTCAGGTAGCAGTATTTGAGACACTGCCTGTAATAGTAAGACATTGTAACCAGCAGCTCGGACTCTAAAAGCAGAACTGCCTGCACTGCCACATCAGACTGAAGTGAACTGGTCATTGCGAATTGTACAGCGTCGACTCTATACAAAAAGAGATAGGCAGATAAATTATTACCAGGGTCTAGATTAGAGTGGTGCTGGAAAAGCACAACAGGTTAGTCAGCATCAGAGGAGCAGGATTGTTACCATCCAGTCTACACCACTGTCAACTTCTGTGGTTCATTATACAGACTGCCTTCTACATATTCAACTCCACAAGTGGCAGTCCTTTATAATATCCAGGCACAGAGTGAACGAAACGTTACAAAGTCTTCCAAGGGTGGCATGATGGTTCAGTGGTTAGCACTACTGCCTTACAGCTCCAGGGACCCAGGTTCGATTCTAGCCTCAGGTGACTGTCTGTGTGGAGTTTGCACATTCTCCCCATGTCTGCACGGGTTTCCTCCCACAGTCCAAAGATGTACAGGTTAGGTAGATTGGCCATACTGATTTGCCCCGTAGTATTCAGGGATGTGTCGACCAGGTGCATTAGTTAGGGGTAAATGTACAGTAATAGGTGCATGGGAAGGGGTCTGGGTGGAATCCTCTCCCAAGGGTCGGTGTGGTGGGCCAAATGGCCTGTTTCCACACTGTAGGGATTCTAATTCTAATCCCAAATAATCTTCTCAGCACTGGCAAATGTTAATACAGAGGGTTCACCTATTCCCTGTATACACTAGCTCCACGACAGGTAGTTCAAAGATTGGTGAATGCAGGTGAGGATACTGTCTCAGAACAACAGGCAGGTCATTGAGAACTGACTTGGAAAGGGAGGATTTTTTTCCATTCAAAGGATTAGGAATCTTTGGTATTCCCTACCCAGAGGGCTGTGCAGATCCAGATATTGAAATTCTCACTGAACTGACTCAGTGAATTGACAGATTCTCGATATTAAAATGCATAATTAAAGGACAGTGCAGGAAAATGGTGTAAAGATGGGAGATCAGCCAACATCTGGTCGAATGGCAGGTTTGGTTGGCTGAATGGCCTCACACACCTATTTGTAGGATGCCTTCAGCAGCAGCAAGTGCTGTTTCTTCATCAAATCCCTGATGACTTCCAGAGGCCCAATGCATTTTCAAATCCTCCTGCATATTAATAAACCACTTCATAATCTCACTCGGTACTGACCTACTTTAACCAGTGAAGTCTCAATTACACTCTGTACTGCTGTGTTTTAGCTTCCCCAGGTCTCCCTCTACACACTGCTGGGAACTTTCCAGCTGGTTCCAATCTCCTTTACTTTTCATAGTTTCCTCCAATCACACCTTCACATTAAACATTTCGCACTGTATTAACACTCTGACACCAGCAAACACACAATTCAGAGAAGAAAATGAGGCTAGATTTTAAAAATGAGCGAAGCATGTCCATAACAACACCAAGACAACTCCAGACCATTTCAACACTGGATTTCTCAAGCCATCAAACCCATCCTGTTTTCCCCCCAGTGGGCATATACCGAATCGCGTTTTGACATGTTCCATCCAGACATGTACATCTTCAAAATAAATCAAGACAGCACAATTTCACACCATTTTGATAGAGATGCTTTATCATACATTTTTAAATGTTAGTAAAATCAGACACATTTTACTTTGTGACTTCATCTGGAACTCTCTCCTTCTGGCTTTAATGCTATGTTCCTCCCAAAGTCTGTTGCTAAAAAGTTTGTATTATTCAGGTTAAGGTTGAGGAAACAAAAATCTCGTCAACGAAAATCAACCTTGAACAAATAGCATTTCAATGCCCGTTCCCACATGAACAAAGCTGAACTCAGTCTGCTGCACCCATTCATGTAAACAAGTGCATTTGGCACACTCAATGCATGTGCACGCAGTTATGCTCAGAATATTCGTCTTTCACAGGCAGCAATGCCTCATGACAGTGGTCAGGATTCCCAAGCCCTCAACATGAATTTGATGAAGCTGTGTCTCGAAGTACCCAATCCAAGTGGAGTACCTTTTATTACTAAAACAAAAAAGGTAGAAACATCCTGGAAAGGGCACAGTCAGTTAAACCAAGATGGAATTTCTACTCTCCTCACCTCTTGTCGATTATGGTTAACTACTATTAACCTCAGTGGCCTCAAAATCCTCCTGCCCATCAGTGAATCGGTCTCAGCTTTTACTTCTCCTTAGATTGGTGATTGTTCCAAACCTATACAGCTGCTCAAACAGCATAAACCTTCAACTCCATTCCACTGCACCTTGCTGGGAACGTCTTTAACTACTTCACCCCAACTCTGCAATGGTTTCCTTAAACCTTAACCACTTTCTCACACATCTCTGCTTGCAAGCTGCTTCTAACTTCTCCTTTACACTCAAAGATGATCACAGTTGTAAAATGCTTTGTTCCATTAAAAAGACGACATATAAATCTACCTAGTTACACTACAACTTTGATTATCCGTACATCAATTATCCAAATTTCAGATTATCTGAACAAGATTACGGCGTGCATTGGCAGATAATCAAGGCATGTTTGCTAACCGGCATTCAAATTATTGCTTTTTTTATAACAATCAAATTAGTTATCCAAACGATCAGTTATCCAAACAAAACATTCCCCGCCCATCTCATTCAGATAATTGAGGTTGTACAGTACACTGTTCTGGACAGTATTATTGGGAAGCAAGCAGCCAAAGTACCAGATGAATTTTCTGCTCTTCAACACCATTCACAGGCTGTGGAACATCTACCTGATCAAGAGGGAAAAGGAGTTCCAGATCTCATCCAAACAGCGGCACATCCAGAAACATCCCAGCTGCCTGCAACAGAAAGCTCCACTGGACTGAGTGAACGGGAGATGTCAATAGACAAGGTGTGCACCATCTCCAGACTTCGGACAGCAGACACCGAAACCGAGGAGCCAAGAAGGGATGGGCCCTATTAAGCCAAGAATACCATCCAATTAGATCACAGCTAGTGAGATCCCCAACTCCATGTAGCCACATTAAAACAGGCCAACATTCACGGTCTTCAGAACAGGAACCGGTTAGATTTGTAAGGCTGGCAATGTCTTCTACTGTGCGAAATCTGCTTCCTGGTTTGCCTTCTGTGTGGTCTGGCCCTAATGAATTCCTCCTGTTCAATTCCATGAAAAAAAAGTCTTTTTTGTCCCCCCATCCCACCCCAGTCAAGTCTTTTGAATTTTAAAGCCAATCGATCACATCATCTTTAAATCTTCTTGAACTCAGCGAATATACAAATCTCCCTCTTAACCTCATACAAGTGTTTTGGTGTTTCATTATTAACCCCTCTCACCAAGGCTAGTCATCTCCTTCCTAACAAATGCTACCCAGAAAATTTATGGTGATGTTTCAGGTGACTGGCAAAGCAGGGATTGAAACACAAGAGTGGTAATCTTAGCTTGAGGCACTACAAGTCCAGAGGCCAAGCAGGGAGGTAAACTGGCAGACGAACACAGGGTCAGGTCTACGAGTGACCACAGGAGTAAATGAGGTGGTCAGTGAGTCATGGCCTGAACTAAGGCTCAAGGCAGGAAAGACTTCCCAAAGTGGCCTTTCCATGAGAGGGGGCAAGTCAGCGGCACAGACAGAATGTCATAAGCTATCTAGCTCCACCAGAGGGGAAAGACCAGTTCAGGCTGCTGAGGAGAGAGGTTGTAGCAGAGTCAGAAATGAATGACTTCAGTGTTGCCACTGGTGTTTTGTTTGAGGAAGTTACTGCTCCAAGAAAGATTGCCAGAGCAGCAATCTGACAGCAGTGGTCAGGCAATGTGTGGAAAAGCAACCGTCAAACTAACTCATGACCAGGATGCACAGTAAAATAACCACAAAGAAGTGGAATACAAAAAAAAAGAGCAGTTCAGCTGACCTCAAAACAGCTGGCAATGTTATCCACACACTGTGACCCAAGAGCACATTGTGAAGTCTTCCTTCACATACAGGATATAAAGGAGCATTAAAAACGGAGAACTTCAGAGTTTGTACACAAGGTATTGTTGATAACATCCTTAAAATGCTCTTTAAAAATGCTCAAGGAGGCTCCAAAACTGGAAACATTGCGTGATTACCACGTGCTATGCAAAGTTAATTTTCTCAACCAATACCTGAAGCCAAAACAAAAATATTTTTAAAATGTTGACTTTCACACAAGAAATCTTTGAGGGATTGCTTTGCTTTTATAGACTGTGCACAAACTGAACTTCAAAACAGACTGCAATGAGCTGTCCTCATCACTGCTTAAGTATCAATTACTTGAGCTCAATTCTTTGAGATAAGTAGCAACTGAAACACAAATAATATTTGTAAGAGGTGAAATCCATGATACACTTCCAGTCTTTCAGTTTTCTGTGATTTCCCACTATAACCCAGTGCAGCACTGGGTCAGCCATTTCAGAAGAACCTTTGCCTCACTCCCCAAGGTTGTCTCTCACTTGCTGCTTCCCTAATTCCTCCTACACAACACTCCTCTCCAGAGCCCTTGGTCACAGCAAGAGTTAAAGGAGCCAAGGTGACACCAGGGAAGATTACCAGAGTGACAGGGAGAGACCGGGCTCATGGGAGCAGATGTCCAATTGAAAGAGTGTTTAGGCTTTTTTTGGTTTGATGTCTGGGGTCAACCGGAGATCTCCTTTTAACTACATTATAAATCATCATCATAGCTTGGTACGCAATCTGAATAGCGCATCTTAAACACCAGTGTTACTTACTAGTGCTCATCCCTCCATATGGAAACATTTCCAGTGGAAAAAGTCCATCATGTAAAAGCAACACAGAACTGCTCTCTCATGGGAGGGGAACAGACACTATGGTGGTGGTTTAATCTGAGGGTCAGAGGTCGAGAAGGAGGGTCCTTTGTCGGAGACTCAGCCAGATGTGAGAATTGAATACGCACTGTTAACATCACTGTGCATCACAAACCAGCCACCCAAGCGAACTGAACCTCTAAATGCATCAGGAGCACCTCCAGGATTACACTTCAGTTCCAATATGTTGAGGTTGTGAGCACTGAAAAGCCATAGTCAAGTTATGCACAAGGTATGCAAAAAATATTACTTTCCATTATTGACGGACTTTTACACAGGCATACACATGTCCTCTGCACAATCGTTCCCAATTTATCCACTTCACTCTGCCAGCACATCTGAGGGAGATTGACATTGGACGAGGGTGTGGCAATTCTTCACATTCAGCTTCGATACTGACCAATCCATTCCCACAGGTGACACAGACAGAGAGGTTAAAGTTTGATTCAAGTCCAGGATCATCCTTTTCTCATCAGTATCATTTCATCCCTCACATTACAAAATTCTAAACACTGACGACATGTTCCTCAGACACAGCCAAATCCAGTTTTCACACAAATCTTTTTGTTTTAAGATTACTTACAGCATGGAAACCAGCCCTTCAGCCCAACAAGTCCACACCGAACCTCCAAAGAGCATCCCACCCAGACCCATTCCTCTACATTTACCTCTTCACCTAACACTGTGGGTAATGTAGCATGGCCAATTCACCTGACCTGCACATCTTTGGATTGTGGGAGGAAACCAGAGCACCCGGAGGAAACCCATGCAGACACTGGGAGAATGTGCAAACTCCACACAGACAGTTGCCAGAGGCGGGAATTGAACTTGGGTTTCTGGCGCTGTGAGGCAGCAGTGCTAACCACTGTGCCGCCCACGGTTTCATTATATAAACCACCAGAGTTAACAGACTTGACAAGTTTCTCCAGCAGTTCCTGGCTTTTGTAACAAAATCACCTGCACTTATTCATTGTATTCAATCGCTATCCATCAGAGGCAGAGCAATATCAACACACTAAAGAGGTAGCAAAGTGGGAGGGGAGTTCAATTAAAAACGGATTTGGAGTTGAACTTGAGGGAGGAGAAAAATGCACTCCACCCTCTCAATGCCCACCACCTTTCAGCTTATTTATTTTTTAATTTTATGTCCAGAAGTCCTTTGAGCATAGGACTTACAAAGTCATGTTGAGGTTGTACAGGACATTCAAGAGGCCTCTTCTGGAGTAAGGTGTCCAGTTCGGGACGCTCAACTATTTATACATACTTATCAATTAAACTGCTTCCTGTGAAAAAAAATTTTGTTTATTCAAAAGCACGCTCAAAACGTTTTGGGGAGGCACGGTGACTCAGTGCTTCATACTGCACACCCTCACAGCACCAGGGACCCAGGTTCGATTCTAGTCTCGGGTGACTGTCTGCTTGGTGTGTTCACATTCTCCCTGTGTCTGCATGGGTTTCCTCCGGGTGCTCTGGTTTCCTCCCACAGTCCAAAGATGTGCATGTTAGGCGAACGGGCTGTGCTAAATTGCCCGTAGTGTTAGGTGCATTAGTCAGAGGGGAACGGGTCTGGATGGGTTCCTCTTCGGAGAGTCAGTGCGGACTTGTTGGACCGAAGGGCCTGTTTCCACACTGTAGGGAATCTAATCTAATCAAAAACAAAAAGGCAAGTTTCAGATTGATAGCATCCAAAGTACACAGAGTGGTCCGAAAGTTGGAATCCCTCCAAGACAATCGCTCCAGCAATATGCCCGATTTAAAAAGGAGTTCCCAAATTAAGCCAACATTCACTGCAAACACCCAAATCCACTTAAATATTTGCCATGGACATTTCTCCTCCAGTTCTGAATGTTTTAGTGTGGATTTGCGATGACAATACAACTCAGCATTCAGTCATTCCAAGGGTGGAAGTGACAGCACCAGGCGTTCAGGTACCTGCAGCTAAATACCAAAACAAAAACAAAAACAAGATTTCTGGCAGCAATTCCCTAACGACGACTGTGAAACCATTGCTTCATGTTGTTTAACGAAAACCATCCAGTTCACTCATGTCCTGTAGGGAAAGATACCTGCTGTCCTTACTTGGTCTGATCCATGTGACTCCAGACCCACAGCAATCTGGTGGGGTCTCACCTACCGTTTGCAATGGACCAGTAAGCCACTCATTTTCATCAACTGCTGGAAAGTCTCAAAATAAAAACTGACAGACTACCTGTGGTTTGGAGGGATATGGGCCTGCTGCTGGCAGGTGGGACTAGATTGGGTGGGGATATCTGGTCGGCATGGATGGGTCGGACCAAAAGGTCTGTTTCCATGCTTTACATCTCTATGATTCTATGAGCTGGTATGGAGTAAATTATCAGAAGGAACAAGCACAATGACTAACACAGCCTCGTCAACCATATTTAGTCCTCTTTGCTAACATCTGGGGCTTGTGCCAAAACAACTGGGAGAGCGGTCTCAGACTAGCCAAGCACCAGCCTGACATAGTCATATTGAGGAATCAAACCCAGACTCCACCATCTCCATCCCTGGTCACATCCCGCTTTTCCATGTTAACCACCCTCTGGAGGAAGCAAGGAGAGGTTGTGTCAAGTGCAGAAAGTACTCTGGGGAACTTTACTGTTCACCAGTCAGAGCTGCTCAGTAGCACCACGATTGACCGATACAGTCCAATCCTACAGGATCTCGCTGCTAGACTGGATCTACAGCATGTAGTGCTGACCACATCCTCACCAATCTACCTGCTACAGACGCATGTGTCCACAATATTTTCAGTAACAACGACCACTACAGGAAATCCTGTTTCTTCATTGAAAATACACTACATTGTGGCTCAAGACACAATCCTTGTGCGAAAGGGGTGAGCCTTTGAAGAGATCTGTCATATCAAGACGGAGGCGTCTCGGAGGCCCACTGCCAGCAGAAACCAACTCCACCCAACCCCAAACAACACTGACATGGAAATTTCACCAACCTCCCCTCAACATATTTTGGTCAACATCCTGGAACTTCCTCCTGAGCAGCATTGCAAATCTACCTACAGCAATGGGACTACAGCAGTTCAAGGCTGTCACCACTTTCTCAAGGGCACTGGGGATGAGCAATAGTTGCTGAGCTAGTCAGTGACATCTAATCCCAAGAGTCAATAAGAAAGGAAATGCTAAATTATGTAAAATCAATCACAGGAAGTTTCAATAGTAATAACTGCTGTTTGAGAGAAATAGGAACAATGAAACTCTGTTCACCAAGACGTGATGGATGATTGATAGATCTTAATGGGATTTCCCCCTCGATTGCTTCAACTCACACCTGGGAAATTTTAAAATGAAGAAAGGGGCAAGTGGAGGGTGAACAAGGAAGTGACGGGGCTTTTTCTTTTCATGTGGCTGAAACTGATAGTTCACAAAACCGATTTCTTTTTTTATAAATTGGCAAAATGCTCTAAAAGGGAAAGCAGCTACATGTTTCAGTAATCATCTTCAGAAACTTATGGGGAGAACATGAATTTTATTTCCTGCACACTCCCACCCCGTCCCTTTTCCCCACAATTTTTACTTCCCACTTCTATTGAAGGTACAGTACCCACATTAGCACAGAGGTCACTCTACACAGAAAAACGTGTTGCAGATCAAATCCAGCAAGCAGGCAGAGCAATAAATATCGAGACAAACTTGCTTCAGAAAAGCCAAACGTAAAAAGAAACAGAAAACCAAGTACTATCTTGATTGCATTTGGAGACAAGTCTGCATTGCTTCTTGTTCGTCCAAGAATTAAAAAGGATATCTCAACCAGTTGTCATTCCAAGTCAAAAAGTTCCTTTGACTACTATGTGCCAGACATCCACCTTCAGAGAAATGGGAACTATCCAAGTAGAAACTTGTGGAAGACATTTTGGTCAGATTCCACGTGCACACAAGCAGCACTGGAAAAGCAGGGGCTGTCCTGAGCTTTATTCACCAGCTGAAGAGGTCACACATTGATGTTCAAGAGATCTCTTCCCCTTAAAGAGCTTCACCCTTTACCACAATTTACTTCATTGCATTCCTTCATGGCTTTAGAAATTATCTTGTTAGTGGGTGGCACAGTGGAGAGTACTGCTGCCTCACAGCGCCAGGGACCTAGGTTCAATTCCAGCCTCGGGTGACTGTCTGTGTGGAGTTTGCACATTTTGCCAGTATCTGCGTGGGTTTGCTCCAGTTTCCTCCTACAATCCAAAAAGGTGCAGGTTTGATGAATTTGCTATGCTAAATTGCCCATAGTTTTCAGGTATGTTTATGTTCAGTGCATTAGTTAGGAGTAAAAGTACAGTTTAGGGCAAGAGAACAACTCTAAGGTGGGTTACTCTTCAGACAATCGGTGAAGACTGGTTGGCCCATAGGGGATGGTTTCCACACTGTAGGGATTGTTTGATTTAAATAGTTAGAAAGGACATGTATGTAGAAGGGTCTTGTTCATCAGAAGTTCAAAATCCATCATATGCAGAAATGACTCAGATCTTCCTACCTCCTTTTTATGCGCATCATTTGCGCCTAGTGAGCATCTCAATCACTCCGTTACCATCATTAGCACTCCTTTAGTCTTCTGCTCTGATGCTCACCATCTGTTCCCCTTGTGCCTCACTTCCCTCTGCCATCAGCACAAAACACTATTCTCCCATCCCTTTCAGTTCAGAAGAATCATACAGGATTTGCAACTCTGTTTCTCTCTCCAAAGATACCGCCAAGCCCGCTGAGTTTTTGCAGCACTTCCTGTTACTATTTCAGATTTCTAGCATCTGCAGTAGCTTGCATTTGGCAGTAACATCATGTCGGGGCAAACATAGTATGCTGGAGAAACTCAGCAAGTCTGACAGCATTGGTGGAGAGCGCAACAGTTTGGTCTGGCCTAACTTCAAGAATAGGATCTAATGGGACCTGGGTACCAAGTGATGCCCAAGTGCCAGGCCCCACCACCAGTTCAATACAAACAAGCAATAAACATTATTTTTATAGAAGACTTCCTATTTCCTTATTTGAAAAAGGCATTTTAAAAAAAAGTGATATTTGATGATACAAAGCTAAAGTTGAAAATACCAGGATTTTTTGACTGCTGATTAAAGTGCATTTAATGATACAACATTACAGTAACTGCCTGTGGGCTACAGGTATAGTAAGTCAGCACTGGGAGCATGGGATTTCTTCAAAGTTTGTGCATGTTCTTTGTGGATCTGCCCGTGAATTGTTGAAATAGTAACAGGACAAGTTCAGGAAGCTGTTCAAAACAACTTACAGGACCCACTGGGGTTCTAGTAATAAATCGAATACAAAGTGCAAAACACCAACGGAAGCTCTGCTACAATTTTAAAGCTAAAAGCGGCCTGGTCACAAACAGGCAGACTGGTGTCCAATTTAGGATTCTGCACTTTCGGACAGATATTATAAATACAACGTAAGTGTAGGCCTGAAGTGGTGCCAGGGCTCAGTGATGTAGGAGGAACAGGAGAAGCTGGGTTTATTCTCGCTCAGAGGTAGGCAAGGCGATGTGGTTGAGGTGTTTAACAGCAGAAGGCTTCCTTAAAAAAAGGACTAAGGCAGCAGATACGTAGGAACATCAGCCTGAAAATTCCTGGGTCGCTCACCATTCTGACTTGGAAATAATATAATAAATACATAAATATAACTCGTTGCTCCTTCAGTGTACTGGGTCAAATTTCTGAAACACTCTCCCTCACACCACTGTGGGTGTACCGACACCATAAAGGGCTGCATTAGCTCAGGATGGCAGGTCAGCACTACCTCGGAGGTTAGTTAGGGAGGGGGATTAAAACGCTGGTTTAGCTAGTGACAAGCACATCCTCTGAATAAACAAGGACAACCTTCTGCCGTTGCGACATCACTAAGGGAACATGCAAATGACGCACACACGTCATCAAGGAACCAGGATGTAAAGCAACGTTTGGCCAGCAGGTTGTGCTGCTGATAACTACACACCAACTCCTGACTGCAGTCCTGTTTACTGAGCTCTCCTGTCATATGTTCAGACTAGATTACTTCAAGTCTTCAAACAAAAACAGCAGTTACTAGTTTACGAATTCTCTGTTTGAAATTAGCTTCATCCAAACTAATCTGAAGCACAACAGCTACTAAGTAACAGATACAGGGTTAGTCAATGTCATTGCATAGTTAACAGAGGCAGAGGCAATATCTTACAACATAACTTGCTGTGATCTGGAACACACTGCCTGAACTGTCAGAGGCTGAAGGGTGACCGTATAGAGGTTTATAAAACCATGAGGGGCATGGATAGGATGAATAGACAAAGTCTTTTCCCTGGGTGGGGAGTCCAGAACTAGAGGGGGAGGGGGGAAAAGATATAAAAAAGGCCTAAAAGGGCAACTTTTTCCACACAGAGGGTGGTACGTGTATGGAATGAGCTGCCAGAGGATGTGGTGGAGACTAGTACAATGACAACCATTTAAAAAGGCATCTGGATGGGTATATGAATAGGAAGGATTTGGAGGGATATGGGCTAAGTGCTGGCAGGTGGGACTAGATTGGGTTGGACTATCTAGTCAGCATGGCCGAGTTGGACCGAAAGGTCTGTTTCTGTGCTGTACATCTCTATGACTCGACAACTGGATGACGTGTGTACACTATTCACAGATGCCCTTCAGGCACAGCAATGGAAGAGTTTTGCCTTTTTCGTATTCATTCAGAAGTGGGAGTGTTGCTTTCTGGGCCAGCATTCAATGCTGATTCCTTATTGCTCTCCAGTAAGGTGGCAGCCTTGATGATTACTTTCTTGAACTGCTCCATCCTTTGTGATGCAAGTAAACCCACAAGAGCGTTAGGGAGGGAGTTTGAGGAAAATGACCCAGCGACAGACAGAGAAAGGGACACATATTTCCTCTGGAGGCACATGTTGCCCAGGCAGACCAAAGACAGCAGATGTCCAACCCTTGGAAAGACATTTGTGAATCAGGTTGGGTTTTTATGACAAGGCTAGCATTTTATTCTATCTTTACTCACAATTCTTTACAATTTAACATTCTTCCAGTTGCCATACTCAGTGAGCACGAAAGTACTGGATTACTTGATCAGTAATATTAGCAATGCCCCACTCTCCCCTTTGAAATGAGCCCCTATTTTGATCTTCCAAACTCATAACCGTTTCCATTTAGAAGGACAAGGGCAGCTTAGGATACAAGGGAAGGGTGCAAAAAGAGTTCTCCTCCAAGCCACTCACCATCCTGACCTGGGATTATAAACTGCTGATGCGCCAAGTCGCTGAGTCAAACTCGTGAAACTCCCTCCCTAATAGCACTGTGGTTTTGCCTACACTAAATGGACTGCAGCGGTTCAAGGGAGCAGCTCATCACCACCTTCTCAGAAGGACATAAGGTGCGCACAATAAATTATGCCCACATCTCAGAAATGACCTTTAAAAAAATAGATACGTCTTTTTTAAAAACATGCTCTTAATTCTTGGAAGTTAGACAGCAGCAGCTGCTGCAATGCAGCTTCACGGGAGTGACTGCTGAAAGCATTCACATGCCAGTCTCACCCCTACTCTCCACTCAGAACACAGATGGAGGCTGCTTCTCCAGTGTCCTCTTGGAGCTCCTTGCTCTGGAACTTGTCTGCAGCTGTTACTCAGCAGCGACAGCTTTTCTACTGTTGCACACAGAGTCGCCAGCAATTCTGAGAAACGCCATCCAGCTTCTCCTAGCCATGTCTCTCACTATTTCAAAAAGACGACCAATGAATTCCTGCTCCTATCCAATGTCACTGTGTTGACATCAGCACGGACTATAATACAACGGTCTGCTGCCAAAAAGAACCGTCAACAATGTCAAGAGGAGGAAAAGAAAGTGAAGCCGCTCCTCCAGCTACTAAATGTAATGGTCATCCATTTCAGCGAGGTGTCTTTATATAGTGCACCTTTGCATTATCATAAATTCATGGTTCAATTATCGCTAGAGTACAGGCAGGCTATTCAGCCCGTCATGTCTGCTCTGCCATTCAACTACATCATAGCTGATCACCTACCTCAACCACCTTGATGTCATTAGGCCCTAGATATCTACTAACTCAGTCTTGGACATGCTCAAATGACTCAATTTTCACAAGACCCAGCTGAAATGATTCAAAAAAAAAAAAAAAGATTCACCACTCTGAATGACCTTTCCTTACTAGAAAGCAGAATAAACCTGCTGTGTGTGCAGGGTGCTTTTTTTTCCAAAACAAGCAGCTGCCTTGAACAGGTTTAAAGCAAATCCTGAACATTTGTTCCAGTTCAGTGTGATTGGCATCAGGCACACTAAGTCTCTGCGACAACAAGTACTCCATAGCAACAAAATGGAATGTGTCCCAACATGAGTGACAACACCCCTTTCAAGTGAATGTGGGTGGGAAAACCTATTGGGTAAACATGAAAATCAGAACTACGCGGTCAAACATTCCAACACACAGCAAGTACAAGGCTCCCAGATTGTTTCCATAAGAGAGTTTTTTTTTGTTTTAAAAACCAGTTTAAGCGAGAAGAGAATTGCAAAGGTGGGGGAGCCAGAGGAAGGAATCCACAATGATGCTAATAAAAGACAGACACACCAGGAAGAGGTCCTGAATTAAGAAGCTAGGCAAAAGGCAAAGGTAGGAACATGCAGGCTATTGTTGCAAGGTTGTTCCCAGTGCCCTACATTTGTACATATCCAACCACAGAATCCCTGCAGTGTGCACGTAGGCCATTCAGTTCACCAAATTCACACCGTCCTTCCAAAGGGTATCCCGCCCAGACCCACTCCCCCTACGCTATCCCTGTAACACTGCATTTCCCATGGCCAGTCCATCTAACCTGCACATCTTTGGACTGTGGGAGGAAACCGGTGCAAACCCACGCAGACACAGGGGAGAATGCGCAGACTCCATGCAGACAGTCGCCTGAGGCTGGAATTGCACCCAGGTCCCTGGCACTGTGAGGCAGCAGTGCTAATCACTCAGTCACCATGCTGCCCAATTCCCACAGAATTTGGAAGATTGAGCAAATTAATATATGGCTCAAAAACTGCACAGGAAAGAGTGCTTGAGATTTCTAAGGGCAGGTGATTATGAACAAGGCAGGCAGGTTCTGCTCTAGCAGATGAGCTAAAATCCAGACAACAAGGAGATTACTTTGCCTGTGTGGGGGAAAAGTTTAAACTAATTTGCTAGGGGTATTCAGAGATGGTGGTGGGAAGAAACTGGAGAGAACGTAAAAGTAAAGACAGACTGTAAATCAAAAAAACAGAAAAAGAGCAGAAACAAATCCTAGAATCAATTAGGGTCAGGTTACCAATGACAATACATGCAGCTTTGCTAACAATATAGGGTGAATAGATGGTATTAAAAAGGAGTAAAAAGAATGAGTAATTGGCACTCAGCATCAGTGCACTGGTGAGAGAATTACCAACTGGTAATCTGTTCAGATGTCATTCAGAAACATGAAAGGATCAGAAAACCCTGGAGAAATGGTTTGTGTGCCAAATGGTAGTGGGAATGTAGGGCACATTTAAGATCAAGAAGTTGGAGGATCCTGGGGTGACCTCAAACTACAAATGATCTCCACCAACCTCAAGAACACTATTGTGGTGGAGGGAGAATTCCTGGAGGTAAGTTCTCTGGAGCAGTTTGTTTAAGAACTCACTGGAGCATACGGTTATAGAGAAATACAGCATGGAAACAGACCCTTTGGTCCAACTCATCCATGCCGACCAGATATCCGATATAAACCTTGTCCCATTTGTGAGCATGTGACCCATCTCTCTCTAAACCCTTCCTATTCATATACCCATCCAGATGCCTTTTAATATGTTCTAACTGTACCAGCCTCCACCACTTCCCTCTGGCAACTCATTCCATACATACACCACCCTCTGCCTCAAAAAGTTGCCCCTTCGGTCCCTTTCATAGACTAATTCAGATCTAGTACTATTCTGAGAGAAAGGGCAAATCCATAACCTTGTGTCAAAGAACCTTTAGACAAGGGTGACAATAGAATAATTGAGTTTTATGTTAAGTTAGGAATGCAATCTGAATCTATAATTAAATATAAACCAAGGGCTGTTATGAAGTAAGAGGAGGAAGTTGGCTTTGGCGATTGGAAAAATATTTTAAAAAAAAGCTTTGATGTTAAATAGGTAATGGCTAGTATTTAAAAGATCTCATGTTTGACTTTCAAAGATTATATATTCCAAGATCAAACTCACTCATCAGAAAACATAACAGCAGCCACAGCCAACAGGAGAATTTAAATAGACTGAGATCAAAAGGAGATTGTTTATAAATTTACCAAAAAAAATGTTAAGCTGGAGGACTGGGGGAAATTTTAGGATTTAGCAGAGGATGATTAAAAAAAAATTGGAGATAATACAGAACTTGGTCAAAAACTGAGCAGAGATCTAGACAGGCCTAAAATAGTGGCATCTTGGAACAAGCTGCATCAAGCTGTGGTCAATGCTAATTCAATTGATACATTTAAATCAGAGATAGACAATTTTTTTTATTAAGCAAGGGTATCAAGGGAGATAGACCTAAGGCAGCCCTAAGGGGTCAGACCACAGATCAGCAATGATCTCAGTGAATGGTGGAGCAGGCTCAAGGGGCTGAATGGCGGAGCAGGCTCAAGGGGCTGAATGGCCTCATCCTGTTCCTGAGTGAGGGGGCAAGAGCATGGCAGATGGATTATAATGCAGGGAAGTACTTGGTTGCCCATTCTGGGAGCAGAAATGAAAGTGAAGACTATGTTGGGAACAATAAGAGATTGGAAAGGATTGATGCCGAGAGGGACCTTCACGCCATTGTTCTGACCCAAGTCAGTGAAAGCTGGCATGCCCATACAGCAAGCAGTTCACAAGGTGAACTGTCTGTTAGAGACTATACTACAAGACAATTGGGGTACAGCAAAATATTGTCTCGCATCAAACACTGAGGTGGTTGTGTCTCTAGTACTGCGTCCACTCCTGACCCACCACTGCCCAGGGAAGGATATTCTTAGCATTGAAGGACTGTGCTAGAGGTACACCAGACTGGTAGCTAGGATGGTGGCATTGCCCGATAACAAGAACGCAACATGACCTGGCCTGAATCCAAAAGAATGAGGGGTGATCTCAGAAACGCTCTAGTTTCTTCTAAGGGATAGACAGAGTAAATGCAGGAAAGAGGTTTCCTTTTGTGGCAAGGTCTAGAAATCACAATGAACAGCTTCAAATAAAAGACAGGCCATTTAGGACAGAGAATGAAGAGGAATTTCTTCACTCAGGGCTCAATCTTAGGAGTTCTGGAACCTGGAGGGCTGTGAATGTTCAACCATTAGGTTGAAGGCAGATGTTCATGGATTTCTAGTCACTAATGAGATCAAAAGGAGACAGAATAACATGGGGTTTATGGAGCGGAGCTAGTCGATTAACCATGGTCTGGAACAGCAGGTAAACTCAAGGGGGTGCATGATTTTAATTCTGACTCTGATTTCTCTGCACAGATACTTCCAGATCTGCTGAGTTTCTCCAGCAATTACCAACTCAACAATTATAATTGTTTTTTCTGATGTGCAGCCAGCTACATCATGCAATGTGGATTGACTTTCTATCCTCACTTGAAGGCAAGACTTGATTTTGTACCACATCCGCAAATTTTAAGTTTATCCCACATTCCCAATATTGTAGACACAATACACCTTTTGGGGAAAAAAAAAATTTTGCTTTGACTGACTGTGTTGCAAGTTGCAATCTTTCCCAGCTGGGGAAGATTTCCCTTCCCCTTATTACACCTTGAATCATTTACTGACTGAAAGCAGCTTTTTGAGGGAGTGCGTCAAAATCTCAACCCCCAAAAGCTAACAACACACAAACAAACAATGAGTTCTGAAAAGGCCAAGGTCCACATTATAAGATACAAGGTTATGAAGAGAGAAAGATTTTTTTTTGCCAAAAATAAATCAAGTAGCAATTAGGCATTGGAAAGCTTTGTACTTAAAAAGCGGATGATAAAGTGAAGGAAGGACAACTCAATGAGATAAGCACCAGCCTTGAAAGAATGAATTGTGTAGGAGCTGAGATTTCAATGAGGAAGGGAGTGGGGGAGGACTGACTGTGTGGGAAGTTGTGTTTAGAAGCTGCTATTCACATGTATCTATTTGCTTTCACCTGTGCTGTGTCTCCACTGCAGCAAGAGCAAAACAGCTGACGGCTTTGGGTCAGGTGCACTGCCACACGCAAAGCTTATTCCAAAGGAATGGTTGAAACCAACTCTTCCTGTAGGCAAAAGTAAGTACTGCAGGTGCTGGAAACCAGAATCTCGATTAGAGTGGTGCTGGAAAAGCGCAGCAGATCAGGCAGCATCCGAGGAGCAGGAAAATCGACGTTTTGGGCAAAAGCCCTTCATAAGGAATGAAGGCAGGGAGCCTCCAAGGTGGAGAGATAAATGGAAGTGGGGGGGGGGGGGGGTGGGGGCAGCTGGGGAGAAGGTAGCAAAGAGTACAATAGATGAATGGGGATGGAGGTGATAGGTCAGAGAGGAGGGTGTGGAAAGGTAGCAAAGAGTACAATGGTTGGATGAGGGTGGGGATAAAGATGATAGGTCAGAGACAAGGGTGGAGCGGACAGGTGGGAACGAAGATTGGCAGGTAGGACAGGTCATGGCGACGGTGCTGAGCTGGAAGTTTGTAAACAGGGGTAAAGTGGGGGCGCGGGGCAAGAGAGGGGAAATGAGAACACAACTCTTCCTGTAGTCCTGGTAATGAGGTCAGCAAGCTGCACCTCTTAGGATTGAGCTCCCCGAATGGAGTAGCTTAAAAACAGCCCCAAACTGGGAGCCCAGGCTGACATGGAAAGGGTAAATGTCAGAGATACTGAGAGTCTGGTGCCTGGCTCTGTAGGAGGCAGTATGAAAATCAGAGACTCTCCAAGTGTAAATAAAAGCTGACTTGGTTATGGGTTACCAGCCTCTGTCGAATTCTCAATTTCCCTAAATATTGCAGAATTACTGCAGAGAAGAGGAATCAAAGTAAAGCCTTACCCCAGCCCCAAATACCAAAGCTGCATGTCGACAGTTTGAGGATCACGCTTTTGGACAGTTCTGATGTGAATGTCTGAATTTTTCTTTTACGTAAAAGGTCAGAAACAACGAGAGACGGCACAGAACAATCACATTCTCTAAAAGGGGGCTCAGTTGTTGGAGGTGCAAGAGAAATGACATTATAGCTGTGTCACTAAATGAGACTGAACATGACCAGAGATCAGGCAGACCCCTTTTAAAACTGGAGTCATTCCTGCAAAACAATCCTGTGACAAGGCAGCCATACCAATGTTGGAGGGTCCTGGGTATGGTCTAGATGACCCGGACCAAACTGCACATTTCCACAGGTGCCTAGGCCAGGCATTTCATCTTTTGGAGAGGTGTGTGTGGGTGTGTGTGTGGGTGTGTGTGTGTGTGTGTGTATGTGTGTTTTGGGGGAGGGGGTGGGGGTGTGTTGAGATAACACAGAATCGCAGCTGGGTCTTTAAAAAAAGGGGTCATAGCAGATCACAATTGCTTCTAAAGTCTTACACGGAGACTGTCCATCAGATGGAGAGGAGATATTAAAGGGTTAATTTGCTCTGCTGACCTGCAGGATATTGGATGACCCGAGGGTAGGATGATATGCCTTTGTCTTAGGGTGGGATGTCTCTGTCTTACAGGCAGAATGTAAGGAATTTACATTCCCATCCCTTGGCATTCACAGCCATTTGCATTGTCATCGTCTCCTATTCAGGATTAATAAGAACACTGCAATTCAAATTCTGACCACAGCCTGCAGTTAAAAATAATGATTTACAACAAATCTGGCCCTTAAGGGATGATTTACATTACATTGCTTCTGGAGATAATCACGTCACTGCATTGTGTCTTGATTGGCATGTGACTGTGAGGGAGTGACTGGGGGTTTGTTTGTTGGCGTTACTGACTGTGATGCAAAGATTTTGTAAAAAGCAAGGACTGGTCCCTTTGTTCAGAGAGCTTCTCTCAACATGTTTCACAGGCATGATAGTAAAGTTACACAAATCATACTGCATTTTTAAAAAAAAGCTGCTCAAACATGTTCTAAATAAAACATACTGTTCCAAGAACAACAGATCTCTGGATTTTTCAACTGAAAATCAAGCACTAAATTAAATTTAGTTACAAGCTGGAGGCCCTGTCCATAGCACCCGACTCTGGTCACTTACGTTTTAAGAATCTGGAAGGAAGTTTAGTACTGGAATTCAAAGCTCCTGTGCTTCTGGTCATATAATGTGATTTGAACCATTACAAAAAGAGTACTAAGTGATCCTCCACAGCTTGTACTTAATAAAATTTTGGTTGCTCACAGAAGTTGGCATATTGCAGTTGCATCAAAGTGAGTGAGAATCTCTAGAAAAGGAACCTATTAGATACACAGCTGGATGTCCCCACCAAGTGATTTGGGAACTGCTCATCCTGGATGGCCATTTCTTGTGCACTCAAAAAAAGGCTTCATCGGGAACCCTGTGGTTGATGGGTGCTGGGGGAGCAAAGAAGCAAAGGGTGGAGAAGGATGAACAGACAAGGGACACAGATACACAGAGATCAGATTTACTCCAAAGTCTTTGCACTAAAAAGGACGGCAGCCCAGTCGAGAAAGAACAACTGATGTGACATTCTTTCACAATCATGGTTCAGGAAACAGCTTGATGCATCATATGCTTGTATGGGGGCAGAGGAACTCTGGCGTGAAGATTCCCTACCCTTGCGAGCACCAGACTGCTGATCAGGTATTTTTCAAAAAGCTGACATCAAGTGAACCCAGACCCAACCAAAAGTACCAACACATCATGGCACAAGTGAACCAAATGTGGATGCAGAGAGCCCTGAAGGCGAAGAAAGTCAATTTAGTAACATAACAGATGACAAGGGTTTGGAAATGTCGGTCTGGGATTAGAGATAGAACACTGACTTAACTTCAATTAGTAATTTTTAATGATACAAAGGAAGGACAACGCAAATACCTCAACTCTCCCCTAAAAATAAAGACATAGAAAAATACATCAGAATCAAAATACACAAAATTCCAATACAGGCAGAGGCCATTTTGCATGTTAACGTACAGAGTGTTATTTTAAGTTTCATATCGATCTACTCCCCCACTCAACAATCTGCAATCTTTCAGGTTAAAAGATTTTTAATAATAGACCAAGTTTGTAACCTGGATTTTCCAAGTGCTGTGTACGTATTGGCTTCTGTTCTCTACCCAGCAACTGGTCTTCACTACCATGTCGTGCATACTGTAAAGAATCCGGCACCAACTCTTGCTAAGTGAGAACAAACATCGAGAGAATCTTGGTGGAGAGAGCGAGCACAAGAGTGACACACACACACAGAGTTAAATGTTTCTAAAGATTATGACTTTTCTTCAGAGCTGAACAAGAAGCTCTCTCCGTCCTGAACAGGAGTTATACTCGACTCCAAAAGTTAATGGTTTTTCGCTCTCTCCCCACAGATGCTGCCAGATCTCTGCATTTGTCCAGCAAATTCTGAGCTTCTCCCAGATTGCCAGCTTCTGCAATATTTTGCTTTTACTTAGACGTTGGGACAAAGGGATTCAGTTCCTTGGACAGGTGGTGCTGATGGGTGGATGGTGATCCATACATTCAAGACCCATGGATCAGAATTCCAATCCCAAAACAATATGGGAGCTTCACAAATCATACTGCATTTAAAACAAAATGTTGCTCAAACATGTTCTGAACAAAACATACTGTTCCAAGAACAATAGGTCTCTGGATTTTTCAGCCTGAAAATCAACACGAAGTCCAATTTAGTTACAAGCTGGAGGCCCCGCCCATAGTACCCAACTGATTGGTCACTTATGTTTTAGAGTCTGGAAGAAAGTTTGGTACTGAGACTCAAAGCTCCTCTGCTTCTTGTCATAATGTGTGATTTGGACCTCTGTGTGAGGGGACAGAGTTGCAAAAAAATTACAGATGATACAAAACTTGCAAGTATTAGACCTTGGAGGTGGATCATGTAGAACTTCCAGAAGCTTTGTCGGGAGGCTCACTGAAGATGTTACCTAGTATGGTGACCAAACGTCGGAAAATGAACCTTCCAGCTCAGCGAGCAAACCTACATCCAGAACGTCAACCTGAGCTACAAATCTTCTCAAAACTCACTCGCACTGAATATCAAGGAGGCAATAGTGATTACCTGATATTATTACTCACCAATTATCAAGCCTGGATGCTTTCCAGGTCTTGCTGTGTATGAACAAGGGTTGTATCATTATCAAAGAAGCGAAGCATGGTGCAGTGCATGAACATTCCCACTCTGGCCCAGCCTACCAAGTCCATATCTCATGAAGGGAGTTTAAAAAGCATGTTTTGCATATGCATTGTAATTCAACGCTTGTGAAATCCTTCAGCCATTTGCAAAAGGTAGGAGACATAATGTATATCAAATGTTTAACTTGCACAATTTATGAACAAACTAACGGAGGAGTCTTCTAGCATAGTAGGCAGCATTTAATACCAAACAAGATCCAGGCTAAAATCCCAATGTCGGACTTGATGGCAGGAGGGAGGGGTACTCACATCATGGCCAACCAAGTTAGAAATCAGGATAGAAATCCATTCAAGACGCCAATAGCAGGTGGCGCAGACAAGAGAGAGATTCCTGGTCAGTCACACATTGGCTGAAGCGTTGAACATTACTAATGACAACATGCATGTGAAACTTGGTTGTCCCAGGAACTCTATAGAGAAGCAGGGCTGGGGTACTGGCTCAGATGGCTGGACAGCCAATGGAGTACTAGTCCTGGTCAAGGTTGATCCAGAGCTAATTTCATAATGTTGTGAAGATTATGAAGCAGTAGGTGGGAGCTGTCCACGGGCAATTAACTTGGTCATCCTTTGCAGACCCTCCAACTCTTCCTTTAAAACAATTGCATGACGTTGAACATTTGAACAGAACTTTCACTGTTAATAAAATGCAACCTATCATGAATGAAGGTAATGATTTCTGTATTACAAGACGAGCTTTCTAACAAAAAGTCGTCAATGTTACGATTGCAGTTACTCATTTGGACGAATGTACTACAAAGTCTGAAGCTTTGTCCCACCCAAGAATCGAGCAAATAACAACAATTTAATGATCAACCAAACACACACCAAACCTGAACAAATATTCACGTAGTTTGCCTAGAGTTGCTCCCCATTAATTGGGAAACATTCATTCAAATGCTCAATCTAGCCTACATTCCAACTTGGAAAGAACAGCAGGCATAGTATCAAACCCACATATGTACACTGTTGACCCAAGGAACCATCCATTGGATTAATTACTGAATCTCTTTTCAATATATTCATGCATGTGATGCAAATCACAACACACAGCCATTACATCAAAATGCTTTTGCTTCTTCCAGTTCTGGATCCCTCCAAAAGGCACGCTGTGAGGGTGGACAAATGGCCAAGCTATTCCAGCCTAGCTCACAGATGCCACTAGTACATGCATTAATGTGCACACCATGGAGCTGATGGCACTGGACTGGTGATCCAGGTGCCCAGTCTCCCCTTCTGGCAGCTCATGACTTTCACATTTAATTGACAAAGCAGGCCTCAGTCTTGGGATTCATGGAACTAAGTTGGTCAGCGATCAGACTAGATTAGATTAGATACCCTACAGTATGGAGACAGGCCCTTTGGTCCACACCAACCCTCTGAAAGGCAACCCACCCAGACCCAATCCCCCACCTTAGATTTACCCCTGACTAATACACCTAACACTCTGGGCAATTCAGCATGATCAATTCACCTGGCCTGCACACCTTCGGATTGTGGGCGGAAATCCATCAACTTCACCAACGCCTTCGAGGGACACAATTCTGCATAAGATGTGGCTCCAGAGTGACCACAATATGCTTTGACCATTAACTATCGCCTGCTAAGGCCAGTTTAAGGGCACTGTGGGATGGACAACAAATGCTGGTCTTGACAGTGACATCCAGGAAAGAATAAACAAAGGAATGGTAATGCTTGAACCTTGCTGCTCACTCCAATATTCCAGTCACCAACTCCAATGTTAAAAATTAGCTGGCGCAAATTGGTATTGTGATGTTTAATACACCAAGATTGGAACCTGAATTCACTACATTCAACAATATGGTTTTGATTTTAACGGTATTAAACTGAAGACATGCAGAACATTTGAAATTCATGATAATTGCAACTGAAGAGATGAAAACAATGTGCTGGGCAGCAAAGTTAGGAAAAATCATGAAAACTGGTCTGAAAAATTCTGTCATTAGCACTTGCTCTCTTGAAATCTACTCAATTTAATAAAGGGAATAAAGGTGTGTCAAGGGAATGAAAAATGTTTAAAACCAAAGAAAAATGCTTTTGAAATTGAACCCTATCTTTCACTAAAACAGGTACCTGTTGATTTTTTTTTTGCAGCTGAAAATGTGTTGCTGGAAAAGCGCAGCAGGTCAGGCATGCATCCAAAGAGCAGGAGAATCGACGTTTCGGGCATCAGCCCTTCCTTTTTGCAGCTAAGTCCAGTCAAAGTGATGCAAAGCAAATGAAGAAAATCTTCAAGAAAGAATGTGTATTTTATTCCTGCTGCATGTTCAGTTTGTAGGTCTCACTCAGGCAACAAGTGAAATAATGTTAGACATTAGTGCTCACACTTGGGCTTGCAATCTCATGCACATAGATGATCAAATTCAGAGTTGGACACACTCCTCCTTCCTCAATAACACATTGAATTTCCACTGTGAATGCCAAAAGAGTAAAAACTGATGGCTAGATTAAATAACACAACATGGCTAATTACAGGATGGGAAACCACAAAAAAAAAAGGGAGCACTTCTGATTACCCGGATATTAATTTGCACTAAACTAAAGGGGGTCACGTAATGTCATTCCCAATAAATAGAAGCAACCATCATTATAACAAATGCGGTGGAGGCTGGTACAACATTTAAAAGGCATCTGGATGGATCTGTGAATAGGAAGGGTTCAGAGGAATATGGACCAAACACTAGCAAATGGGACCAGCTTCATTTAGGATCTAGTCAGCACATTCAAGTTGGACCGAACAGTCTGGTTCTCCGCTGTATATTTCTATGACTTTAAGTGAAAGTTAATGGTTTCAACTCCTCTTCCATAACAAGGCAGTCAGACCTTACATTTGCTTGATCAGATCCAAGACTAGAGTATTCAGGTTTTATCTAACATTGGGATAAATGCTCCATGGACACAGCCTTGCCCTCTTCACACGATGACTTCTTGTCAATTGTTGATTGGTGCTTTATAAGCGAACTCTTGGATTTATCCTTGTGCCCTTGTCCTTGTATGCTTCTCTGTAGACTGCTTCAGTCCTCTTGTTTGGAAACAACAGAAAAGCAGATATGTTGTCATAAGCTACTCACATTCCATGCATCAGGACAAAAATGCGAGAAAATCAAATTTAAAAGAACGTAAATTTATACTGCAGGGGGAAAAAAAAAAGGTACAGCTAGCTTTCTCCATGGCAACACCTTAGCCTTTAGGAAACACGCAGCTCAAGCGCTCAGTTCCTTTTGAAAATAAAAACCAAGTCTCAAACATATGCCACAGAATATATAAAAATACACATTGCTTCTCACATCTCAGTGCATTAACGATCAACTTAAGATCAATTGAGCTCATCATCATGTGGCTCCTGCTTAATGGAAGCTAAACATAAACACAGGGATTTCATCTCTACAAACAATGGACAATGTTCAAGCAACTAATCTTTATTGTGAGATGGCCTACGAGCTTGGAGAGAATACAGTTCCTTCCATGGCAACATCACATCAGTAACAGTTAGCATGCTAACCAATCAGGGTCCATTTCTCCTGCAGTACAACTTAAAGATGGATAAACGTGTAACTTGCGTTAGTCCTTATTAGCCGAAGGCAAAAAGCTTCAGCAACACGTCTCAACAATATTCACTTGGGAAGCCTAATTTGCGCTAAGTTTTAGGTTGGTGTGTACAGTACATGGAGCAAAAAAATAGAAGTTGCTGGAAAAGCTCAGCAGTTCGGGCAGCATCTGTGAAGAAACGTCAGAGTTAACGTTTCAGGTCACGTGACCCTTCCTCAGAACTGGAGATTCAACACTTATTTTAGTATGTCCAGTGTGACTCAACTCCCTGTATTCGGTATTTCTCCGCTGTTGAGAGCCAGGTCTCAAGAATGGGGTTGATATGTTGAGAACTTGACAAACCTACGTCAATAAACTGCATTGTCTATTGTCAAAAAGGGAGCAAAACAATTATTCAAAACCTGAATTTCCCATTCAGCACACACCCAGTCACCCACACACTTTCAGACCCACACAAAAGAAGTTCAAGTTAAAGATAATCAGCAAACTTCCTCTTTTATGGATTTCCTTTTAATCGGACACTATAAAAACTTTAAAAGAACCAAAAGTACACATTGACGCAAGAGTTCACCCATTTCTACTGGAACCTACTAGACGGGGAGGGAAATGACTGCGTGTTGAAGGGCTCAAAATTATCAGTGCAGAGCATAAATCCATGTTTAATCACCTACCTGCACAGTCTCCACTTCATGAGAACTGATAAAGGAGCTCAGGGCATGTGAAAATGGCACAGAGAGAACCATAACTCAAAAAAGGTATAATACTGCCTCTTGTTCAGCCAAGGTTCAAGGTGTTCTTTGTTCACATCTTGACAACTGGCTCCATCTAGCTGGATGCTGTATATGTAAATAACTCAAAGCTCCAGCACAAACAGTTTAATTACACTCTGATTCCTGTATTATAGAGACACTAAACAGGCTTCTGGAGTCTACGCCAATTGTGGACTCCATTTATTAATGGAGCTAAAACTACAATAAGCCCAGGTGATGTTTGAACTATTTTACCTTTTACTGGTTCAAGAACTTCACCTGCCTCGGCCTTTTTCAAATAAAATATGTAACAGAGAAGCTTACAGCAAAACAAAAATGGACAATTACACTTTGTTTCACCCTATGCAGCTTTCTCCAAGTCAATGTTTGATGTTTTAGGCACTCAATTTGGCCCTCCATTTTTGTTGCAGCAGCAGGAAGAGTGGGAGCATCGACCAGGAGGCTGTTGGGAAGGTGAAGCACTGATTGAAAAACGTAACTCTTGAATAGACAGAGCGCAGGCTGAGCAGGAGCAGACATGGGATGGCTGGGGAGGGGAGGTAAGTTATTTGGGTGGTTGCGTTACCGGAAACACTAGGGTCTCCCACCCATCCTCCTCCTCCTCCTCTAACCCAAAAAAAACAAGGGTGTGCGTGCTGGATTGGTAAGGTAACTAGTTTTTTGGATAAAAATTCCTTATTTTTCTCCAGTCTCTTTGGGAACTTAGAACAGTGGGAATGGAGGTTACGGCAGGGGAATGTTCCTCCTGCAGAATTTGGGAGGTAAGGGCCACCTCTAGTGTCCCTGCTGACTTCACCTGCAGGCGATGCACCCAACTCCAGCTCCTTGAAGACAGTGTTAGGGAACTGGAGCTAGAGCTGGATGAACTTCAGATCATTCAGGAATTAGAGGGAGTTTTTGAAAGGAGATACAGGGGGAGGTAGTCACACCTCAGGTACAGGAAGAAGATAGATGGGTTACCGTCAGAGGACAGAAAGGGAACTGGCAGACAATGCAGGGATCCCCTATGGCAATTCCCCTCAACAACAAGTATACCATTTTGGGTACTGTTGGGGGAAGACGACTTCCCAGAGATAAGCCATGGGGTACAGGTCTCTGGCACAGAGTCTGTCCCTGTTGCTTAGAGGGGAAGGGGGAAGAGGAGAAGAGCATTAGTCATTGGGGACTCCATCGTTAGGGGGACAGATAAGAGGTTCTGTAGGAACGAGATACACTCACAGTTGGTGTGTTGCCTCCCAGGTGCCAGGGCTCTTGATGTGTCTGATCATGTTTTCAGGATTCTTGAGGGGGAGGGGGAGCAGCCCCCCCCAGTCATGGTCCATATAAGCACTAACAACACGGGTAGGAAAAGGGATGGGGATATAAGGCAGAAATTGAGGGAGCTAGGATGGAAGCTTGGAGCTGGAATAAACAGAGTTATCATCTCTGGTTGGTTACCTGTGCCACGTGCTGGCGAGTTGAGGAATAGGGAGAAAGGAGTTGAACACGTGGCTATAGGGATGGTGGAAGAGGGAGGGTTACAGATTCCTGGATTATTGGGGCTCATTCGGGGGTAGGTGGGACTTCTACAAACCAGGATGGTCTTCACCTGAATCAGAGGGGGACCAATAACCTTGGGGGGAAATTTGTTAATGTTCATTAGGAAGGTTTAAACTCTTTCAGCAGGGGGGATAGGAACTAAATTACAGTTCCAGTGTCCAGGAGCTTCAGAGTAGTCAGGTCAGAAATATGGTTTCAAGGTCGCAAAAGTTTACCAGCAAGCAGGAAGGTGGTTTGAAGTGTGTCTACTTCACCACCAGGAGTATCCGGAATAAGGTGGCTGAACCTGCTGTATGGGTTGGTACCTGGGACTTCGATGTTGTGGCTGAAGATGATACCATTATATTCCATAGGCAAGGGTTTTTCCCCTTACTTCCCCCCCCTCCCCTCTTAAGTTTCAGACAGTTTTTCAGATCACCCCCTTTTCCAATAGTCGTGGAGATTTCCAGGAATTGGGTGTGGAATCAGAGATGCAGCATTCAACAGCCCTTTCCTTGGCAAATACTGTCAGAAGCCCCAATGATAACCAAGCCATATTGCCACACTGACAAGTTTGAGCATGACATGGAGATAATAACAACATTTGCTCTTATTGAGTGCTCAGCTCCATGTCCACAAAATCTCATCACAATAGAGATTCTCATCTCTGAAACGCAACCTGGAAACAACGGGGGAAAGAGAAAAACTGATGACACGTGCTTTCATCTTCAGCACAATCAGGGTTGGTGAATGAAATAACTCCAGGGGCAGCATCCCCTCACTGAGTTGCTCTTTATTTACATGTATATAACACTGACCAGCCAGCTCCATGCCAACTCTGACAGTGAACAGAACCCCTGACACTCCAGTTTGTCTCACAGCCAAATTCTCCCAGAGTGGGGCTGTTAATCCGGTCCAATCAGGGAACTCATATTCCATGAGGTCCACCTGGCTGACCTCATTCCAAAACACCTCCGGGAAAGGGGGATATTTTCCTGAGAAGTCAACCAACTCAGGGGGAAAAAGAACCATCTTCCTGGGCCACATTTTAATAGAAAATAGTAAGAAATTTGGAAATAGCAGTAGTAAAATAAACAGTTTCTTGCCTCGTATTTCCATGGGATAATAGTGCAAGGAAACTACACAATTTTGAGATTACAAGAGTTAAGACGCTACCACACGAATAACTCCATTGAAGAGTGCGTCACAAGTTTATCAGTCCGTTCCCAGCCCAGGCAGCAATAGCAGCTTCAAGCCACTAGAGGTAGTCAGCGAGCTACACAGCAACAACACCATCTTGTGATAAAAATAGACACTGCAGCATTTCAGTTCACTGGAGAAGTCCTGGGTGCAGACTGCAATCTGTCTCTGCCACAAAAGACAGAAATGTTGTCCCTTGTAAGTTTTCCAACAACTCATCTGTGACCTTAGTAAGGTCCTCTCGAAATCTAATCCCAAGTCATACACTCCAAATGCATGCATCACGTCTGATGGCCAAGGGAAACCTTACAAGCTCACTTACATAACACTGCATGTTGGGTAGACGCCAGTGTTGAAATTATCAAAGTTGCCCAGGGTATATTCAGTTCAGAAACAGAGGACAAGTCTAACATGGCCTTTACCAGCCCCACAGTCTGCTCTCAAACCTTCAACGTTTTTTTTTGCAAGGACTTGAAATAGTATTTATTCTCAATCTGCTCACTGATGCTCCACCGTTCATGATATAATCACCAATTAACAAAGAGGAGATATGAAGAAGAGATGAATTCTACAAGTGAGGCAGCATCAGGACAGGAGATCTATCACTGAGGAGCCAAAGTAAAGTTTGATTCCCATCGACTTACAAGGGGAAGAATACTCCCTGCATTGAAGGTAAACCAAGAGAAGGGAAGATGGTTGTTGTTGTGAAAGGCCAGTCATCTCAGCCTTGGAAGTTTACTTTTGGAATTCTTCAGAGTTCAGAAAGTTTCTATTTATATACACATACCCCTTAACTTACGCCCACTCCATTGCCTTGTTCAACACTGACTTTGGTTTGTCCCACCAATTCTTTGGGATCATGTGTCTCACTTGTCCCCTGGCAATTAATCTTCAGCCCTCCTTCTGCACCCATTATCTTAACCCGTTTTATTTCTAAGCCAAACTTGTATGCTCACTGTTCCCCTTGTCCATTTTCTTATGCCTTCCTTGCTGGATTGACATGGAGCAGAGCTCTGAAACAGTTCAGAATACTCTCCGACACTCAAAATGAATGAAGATATTTGCTCAAAAACAAGACTGATGAGGGACCACTCCAAGAGCACTTCCACCCTGATCTCCAGTATTCATAAAGGTTCTGCCCTAACACAAGAAAAGCCAGTAGGGTGAAGGACAGAACTATAGCCAATCTTCACACATATTACAAACACAACCCTCCTTAGTCCACGTCCACTCAGCATCAGCCCAGATGTACAGACATACGCAAGTGAATCATCAGCTGAAATATGGGCTAACTGCACACAATTGATTACGAATACATAATTAACACCACCTGAAAGATCTTAGATCTTCATGTGATCTGAGATTCTAACATGAACCATCAGCTCCCAAATTGCCCTTACCTACAGCCTTCTCGAAAAATGCAAAACAAAACAAAACACAAGAATGTGAAGCTTCTCATCCCCTTAAAGGGGGGAGGGGAAGCGGGGGTGGCGGGGGGGGGCACTTCTAGCCACGACAGAGCCATTCACGCTTCTAGTACTTTTTTCTTTCAAAAAAAAACTTTAGACATATTCTGCAGAAGACAATAGATTTATCTTCAACTTTTCTTCTTTAATTTTTGCATGTCACTACTGTTCATCTTGCTCAGTCCATTTTGTCTTTTTCCCAACTGGTTTGGAGGGAAAAAAAAAGTGCCAAAAAAAAATGTTCTTGTTCCAACAGAGTCACCATCACTCAAACCTAGATTCTGATTACTCTTCCCGCAGTCACGTGGGTGCCTCTCCTCTCAGGTGGGGGTTGCACGTTTGATAAAGCCTCCTACCTATTGGCAGACATCACTCCACCACACAAGCCTAACAGCCTTGCCCTCCTGGACCTGCCTTGCAGCCAACACAGAGCCTCCCGATCACCATCTCTTGCAATCCCACCCAGTCTGTGGTTCAACTGGCACTTCAGAGACTGGGACCCGTTTAAAAAAAAAACTCGTCACACCCAGCGCCCAACTCCTGAGAGAAAGGCCTGCGTCTCAGCTCACGATCCGAACATCCTCCTTTCTAATCCTGATCAGTTTTCCAGTTCCTGACATCAGGGAAACAACAGGGCGTCCTGGAAGCAAAACAAATCATGGAAAATGTAACCTGGACCTATTTCTGATCTATAACATAGAAAACTAAAAAAGGTATTAAAAACACACATCCATAGTATTCGAAACAAAGGCGATGAACTTGTTGTGAAAATCAGTACAAAGGGGTATGATTTAGTTGCCATTATAGAACTGCAGTTGCACGGTAGTGATGACTGGGAATAAAGTATTCAAGGGTATTAGGTAATTAGGAAGGATAGGCAGGAAGGTTAAAGGAGGTGCAGTCACACTGTTAATTAAGGATGAGATTAGGGTGATAGAGAGGGATGATATCGGATCAAAGCAGTAAATTGTTGAATCTGTTTGGGCAGAGTGCAGTAGTAGTAAGGGGAAGAAATCACGGGTGAGAGTAGTCTATAGGCCACCCAATAATAACGCTACAATGGCACGGCCGATCAAAAAACTATCTGACGCATGTAAGAATGGAACAAGGAAAGAGGGGAGACAGACTTGCACAAGCATCATGTAAATCAACATAAAAATGTAAAAAAAAAGGTGGGTACATTAAACTTTCAGGACTCCTGGTCACCATGACTGAAAAGAGCACCAACATTCGGCACAGTGAGCCTCCCAGTCCAACAACTCCTCTCCGTCCCATTTCCCACACAGGGCTACAGTGTTACTGAAGGCCACATTTTGTATTGAGGGACGCGCTAAAGCTTGGGGAAGCTGCCGCCAAGGCACGGTGGGTAAAGACCACTGTGTAACGTCTGCCTGTGAAAGAACAGGGGACCCACTCAGTAAGTGGACTCTGCTGATGCCTCAGCTAAATATATGGACAGTAAGTGTACAGACCTGTATATACAAATGATTACTCAATCTCTATGCAAAGAAATGGAATGTTTACGTATGTATGCCTTGACCAATTGTACAGATCATCAAACTATTTTATGATGAAAGTACATTTTTGAAATAAATAAAAAACACATTTCTCTAAGGTACGCACTGGCACATGAACCCTTTTGGCCAATTCCAATGAAAACAGTTTCTGGCGCCTGTCATTACCTCCCTCGACTAACTGTACACACGGTCACTCGTTAACTTACTCCATGGCCACCAACACTAAGACCTGCACTGTCCCCCTTTCTCTCTCTGTTGATGTGCGAGCTACAGTGCATGATTCAAAGACTGCACAACGTGATTATTTGCTGGTCCAGCACAGAATTCCTCCACTTCATGTTGAAATTGGTGCTTGGACTCAACGCTCTCCTGGGTAAACTGGGAGGACGCTGACAGGTTAACCCCGTGCTCCACGCACATGAAGGAGTCCCACTGCTCTGCTCACTTGGAATCCAACTTGAAAAAAAAAGCGGACACAACGTCAACTTCAATACCCACAAACTCTAATCTCGTGCAACGGCAAAACCTTCATTGTCATCAGGTCAGTGTCAACTTGAAGAAAAAAGTATTCCTGTGGAGCTACACTTGGATTCCTTTTATGTTTTAGCTTGTCATCTAAGCACTACGTCTCAATTTCAGATTGATCTGTCATCTCTCGGCTACAAAATGATCCAACTTGCTTAAAATATGCGAAATCGGCACAGGAAGAGACAACATGACAGGTTGCTGCACCCTTATGCAATTCATTACCTGTTACTGCTTCAAAGCAGCTCAATTCTACAGCATTGAAGGACTCCTAATCAATATTTTCCTCATCAACCTGTTCAGAGATGTTATTGCACATCTCTGGAGCAGTTGGGATGTGAATCTAGGCCTTCGGGCTCAGAGGTAGGGACACTACCACTGCACCACAAGAACCCTGAAGGCTACTGTTATTGAACAGATCAAACTGGGTAACTGGAGCCAGTGGAATGCATGCTCTCTAGTGGTAGAAAAACAAGAGAGATAAAAGCTTGTCACAATGCACATTCAGGAGTGACTCCAAAGCAGAGGTGAGAGAGTCTCTCATCAATAGGAAAGAAAGACAAATCAAGCCTGCAAGAGAAAATAAAATACGAACAACTCAATCACCTCAGGGCAGAGAGAGTCAAGTGCACCTCCGCGCCGAGGGAGAAGGGGGGAAATGGTCGAGGAAACGAGAGGAATATTGCAAGGTGCCTCCCAAATGAGTCAACATCAGAGTGTGACAAACACAAAATAAAACCCACATGAAGTGAAACAAGATTTTCCCTCTTAGCTACAGTTAAACCCGTAACAACACTGCAACATGAGCAGTTCGACTGCTCATCATTTAAATATCATTCAGAAATTAAGAACCTGCTCCCATTTAAAAAAAAAATCTCTGTGCAGGTAAGGATTCGCACACACATACACAGAGTTTGTCGAATTGGCAGCCAACAACAAAATCCAACAGTTCTGGGAATGGATTTGGGAAGTCAATGTTGACTGTCGTGTTTCTGGCCTTATCTCACTGAGCAGCAGCTAAATTTAGCTCCTCTAAAGAGAAAGAGAGAAAGAGAGAGAGAGAGAGAGATTTATCTCTCCGGTTTCTGCGAAACACCCTTTTCTCCCTCATTTCACTCCATCAGGTGTGACATTTTGTGCAGAATATCCAGGTCACTGGGAGACAGCAGACGCACACTGGGCTGACAAAAGCCATGGCTCCTTGCATAAAGGGACATGGACACAAATCTGACTCAAAGCTGACAGTGAGCTGTTCCAGAGCTGGATACACAAGTCCCCTCTAGGCATAAACACAAAATTTCAAAAAAAGTCAAAAATTATGAAGTGAAGCATCTGAGACTGAGGCGATACCATATGTATGATCAGACGGACTGGACCTGGTTAAAAGACAACCCTGTCCACTAGCTTGCCTGCCCTGACTCAGCTCTCCATCCTCACCTTTCCAAGGCATTGGACAATCAGGATCAGACGCCTAGGAACAGGATTCAACTTCTCTCCACCAACACCCCCACCCCTGGCACATTCTCCTGCCACCTGACATTTACACAGGAATCCTCAATCAAAATCTCCTTTTCCTGCCTGCACACTTCTGTTTCATAAGAACTCAACCTCAGGAAGCTAATTTCAACATGGCAACCAAGTCAGACTTTAGCATCCATGGATTACCTGGACTCAGATGTACAGGAAACAGACCCTTCAGTCCAATTCGTCCATACCCACCAGATATCCCAACCTAATCTAGTCCTATTTGCTAGCATTTGGCCCAGACCCCTCTAAGCCCTTCCTATTTATATATCCATCCAGATGTCTTTTAAATGCTGTACTTGTACCAGCCTCCACCAATTCCTCTGGCATCTCATTCCATAGGAGGAGGGGGGGGGGGGGCAGCTATGGAGACAACAGTTGAGGATGTGATGCTTGTCTGCAGTCAATAACGTATCGAGTGATCAACATCAAGTGAATTGGGGGAGGCAATGGCTATCACTGGCCTGTTAATTCAGAGGCCTTGGACTCTAATCCTGCCATGGCAGATGGTGGAATTTGAATTCAAAAAGGAATTCAATAGGAATCAAGAGTCTAACGATAACCACTAATCCACTGTCAAATGTCAGCAAAACCCAAGCTGGTTCACTAAATGTCCTTTAGGGAAGGAAACTGCCATCTTTTCCTGGTCTGGTATATGTGCAACTCCAGACCCACAGCAACGTGGTTGACTCTTCACAGCCCTGTGGGCAATCAGGGATGGGCAGTATGTGCTGGCCTGGACAGTGACACCCTCAACCCATGAATGAATAAAAAGGAAAAATAAAACTGACAGAAATTACAGCCCAGAAAAGGCATCACCAGCTTAAGACTGGACAACACAAAGTAGTGGGGGGGGGGGCATGGTAAATTGACTCAAGCATCTCAAGTTTTGCAATCCAACCGCAAAACCACCACTCCAAAATGATGTAGCAGATCGAATGTCACATTGTACACATACAGGTCAATGAGAGACAGGGAAATAATTTCAATAAGACATCAGGTCTGTTCTTTAACCCATCTCCTTCACCCAGGAAAGGGTTAAAGAAAATCAGCACACATCCCCAGTCCAGATGTGCTAAGTCTGCTTCTGCATCTGACAGTCAATTGTTTAATAGGCACTGTAAAAGACATCAGTGCAATAAGAAAACGCTTTCACTTCACACACAGGAATGTAAACAGATTGAGTGTCACATGTCCAACACTGTACAAGCTCATCGAGAGGGAGGAAGTAGACAGCAATTTTGTGCTAGCAGACCTGCTTCTAAGAACATGCACCAGAACAGCCGGTATGAGCAAGGGTCAGGATGTGAAAATAACCAACTTCAATTGCTCTCGAATGCCCTCCCAGATCAAGGATGAGAATAATGAAGCAAAATAAAAAAGTGACAATAAATATTTGACTTCAATTTTCATCTGCGCTCTCACAAACTAAAATTAACTCTTGTGGGGCTTGTCAAGGGAGGTGGGGCCCGGGTGAAAAATCTAAACTTTTCACATCAGAGGTTGGTTCAGCTCCACACAACACAAGGAGATGTAAAACTGGAAAGGCAGCTACAGAGAGTAGAATGGAAGTCAGCTTGCATCGAGCTCCCGGTGACCAGGAGCAGTGTTGCAGTAATATCTGCTCATCTGGGATTGGGGCCAACACAGAGGAGCTCCATTTTTTGTGTCAAACCAATGCAACAGCTCACCTCAGTCTTTTAAATGGAGCCAATGACGATACGCAGTGCCTCAGCCATAATATGCCTTGCTTCAACGAGCATAAAAATTCACTGGGAAAATTAAAGTCCGTTGGATGGGGACTGCAGCCCAATTAAGGTCCCATTTTTAAATGCTCAGTACAAAAAGAACCAAATTATGATGAACGTTCCAAAAATAGGTGAATAAACCATAGGTCAGTACAGTTTTCCATTACACAACTCAAATACAATCTTATTCGGAGCCAAGCTTTGCCAGACCAGTCTCCTCATTGGATTCCCATCCAGACGCATTCTGTGTTCTATCAAGGTCAACTAGACTTCAGAAGCAAAAAACAAAGCTCTCATAAACATTCTGCATTTAAAGGTGGAATTCCAGGTACCACATTGCTAGTGAGCCTCAGTGGCCACACGCTTGTCAAAATATAAACACCAGCTGCCATAGATTTGTTTTCTTGCCTCATGACATTAAAAGTATTTATGAACAAGCAAAATAACAAGCTAATTGGCACAACAGTGTCCTTCAAGGTTCTCTCTCAGCCATAATACCAAAACCATTTTGATCCATAATCTTCAACATCTAAATCTAGCCTTGTTCAGATATCTTCACCAGACCACTGACCCCTCCAGACATGCAGACACTTTCTCTCTCTCTCTCCACCACATCATCCCACAAAGTGCTGACTAGCTCGTGGATCTCTGACCCTGCATAAAAACAATAACCTCCAGGTATATCAGGAAGCCAAGCTGAGGGATAGATGACTCCCAAATGGGAAGAGGACAGGAGAAAAACAGAGAAGCCTCACCTTGTTTGCACTCAAAGCTTTCCGACAGGAATCACTAAGCAGTGATCTGGAGCAACTGCTAAAGCCAATCAATTTTGTATCGTCCAGAAACCTACCTGGAGCATTCTTAACCCCACTGCAGATGGCAATGCTTTCTACCAGCTCAGTCATAAAGTGACCTGTCTTACCAATAATGAAGGTAATTAACCAATGATCTAACGACAGCATCATAATCTATTAGATCTTCCATTTTCCCAGGAATTACAAAGAACTGAACTGAAAAGTGTAACAAATAAGGAAACAAACAAGTCAGATAGGAGAGTGTACCATGTAACAAGAGCTGCACAAGAAAGCATGACAAAAAACTGGAGACACGCTGAAAGTAAAGACAATAAGCCAAACTGAAACTATATGGTAATATAAATAAATAAATAAAAAGGATGAAGTGCAGGTGCAACGAGCTGAAACAAACCGAAACAGGTCTGGCTGGAGAATCTCAGCAGCACTTGGGAGGAGAAAACAGAGTTTAAAGTTGAATCCAAGTGACACTTCTTCCAGACGTCAAATGACAAAACAGTATGGGATGGGCTAATATCGTCCCCATACACCTGGGCAAATTACCACAGGGAATTACAGGGCGATCACTCTGATCATCTCAGCAGTGACACAAACCCATTTACAGCGTGCCAAAAAGACAAACCATTACTCATTAACTCATTGATATGCAGCAGCCTCATTTTCTTCCCTTAACAAAACAAATCTCCATTCTGGGTCCAGCCAACATGGTTGTGGCCAACTGCAGTTGTGAAGTGCAGGCAGATGGCAGTTCACCATTGGACGCCAAAAGCAGGGAGGTGCTCAAGAGCCAAGATCAGGGACTGCGTCAAAGTGCATTAGTGTGACGGTTTTCTTTAAAAGAGCGAGCGAATATAACGCGACGCTTAGAATGGAGAGACAGCAAACTCAGGAAACTGGATCTCTCTCTCTCTCTCTTTCTGGTTTTGGCAGAAGGACAGAACATAAGCAAAGAAAGTGAACTCCACAGAGGCTAGAGAACGGAACAATTATGCACCTCTTGACGCCTGCCAGCGCCATGAAGCCCTGGTGACACCTAAGTAAAATCGGATGCAGAATGAGATTCTCCATCTGTGCCCAGCAATATACGTCAAGAGTGCTCTCAGAAGATATTTACTATACCACCATCAGGTTACCTCTGAACACAAAAAAAACTGTTCAACTTCTACAAACAATGACCGCTTCTCTCATTAGTCTGAAAAAGATAGAAGTGAATGGGGGGAACCTGGCATAAGCCCTTCAGTCAATGAACCTTCTATTCTTAACAGCCACAATAGAGTCTTCACCCCCGTAGATCTGAATCACCAGTAAACTCAGATCCTAAACGCAAACAGACAATGACGACCCTAGTGTGTCATCCAGCTTCTAAGAATGAACCCAATTGTAATTGAGAGAGTTTATGACAGCTGCCATCATTCCAAAACCATGAACAAGGATAAAAAAACATTATGATAAATTGCTAATTTAAGATGAACAAACCTACAAACCAGAGATAGTGGTTGCTGTTGCTTCGCCTAATTTGGTTTTTAACTATCATTTCCTATACCATCAGGGCCGCTCCCGTCAAAAAGGTTTTCAACCCTTTGCAATTAGAACGACGTATTACACAAAATTTCCACACCCTGCCCCACCCAATCCTCAGCATTCAATCGATCACCACCCTGAGCTGTCCTGGCCGCAATGATGGGAATTCTGTCCCGTCAATATCTCACTCTCCCTCCTCTTTCCCACCCACCCTCAGAAAAACAAGCTACTGCTCAAAACTTCTTTTTGGTCAACTGATTGGTCTCTTGCCCAACAACTCAATTAGATTGCTGTCAAATATTGTCACATTCTAATGCTGGGAAATGGCTTGGAATATTACTCCACAGTCAAAGGGACAACTGCTCAGCAGGTTGTTTTTTTTCCAGTTCAATGCAATTCTATTTGGAACCATTCCAAATTTACCAACAAATCCACACGTTTCCTGCAAATTATATCTTCCTCTACTCAATAAAGTCATGTTGGACAAAAGGCTCCATACCTGAACTGTTCTGGTCATCCTCGACATTCGCTTCAGTGAAACTGTCTGAGAGCAGCTGGGAGCCAGACTCCCCACATGCCATAACTGTATTCCTTTCCAGGTTCTGCACCACCACGCTGAAGTCCATGATTTGCCACTGTACTTTCAGACAGCTATTTCTGACAAATGATTCCAAGCCAGGCCCTCTGCTCAGTCCCCAGCAAAGCCACTGCATTGAGCCTCCAGCTCCTGGAGGAGGAGTCAGACCACGTTTAACTCTGTATAGGGGTTCCAAATCTGATGCGACTACCCCCCCCCCCCCCCCCCCCCCGCCACCTTCTGCAGCATGACCCAACTCCATCCTAACTAAATAACACTGATGAAGCACAAACTGGTATAGTTAGACATCATTGCAAAATACAACAGTCACCAATGTTTTATCGGCTTAGCTTCCCTTCATCACCATTTCCAACACTCAGTTCCAATCCCCCACCGGTTTTCCACTCACCAGTTCCTATTTAGCATTTGCAAATTTATCCAGGGACTCACCTCTCGACTCTTGCAATCAGATTCAGGTCATTTTGTCGCACGCATCCTTCGTTCTTGCATCACCAAACTCTTGTTGTTATGCAGACACTTACCCAACCCTTTATATGCCCTGAAACACTTAATGGCACCACTCGCACATCACCCCCACCCCACCGAGCGAAGTAAAACCAGTTTCATCTTGTATCTGGGTAACAATCCCTACGTTCTCTTGCACCTCCATCATCTTTCTTACATTCCCGATAACATTTGAAGACGTACAACGACAACGAGAATGCTTGATGCTGCAATCACATATGGCAAATAAGAAGAGGGGTCACAGATGCTCAAATCGAGACAATAAAAGGCACAGGGTTAAAACTTTGGGTGTGACCCTCCATTCGGATCAATTTGTGACGCAGAAAGTTATCCTCTCTCTCCAGGTTGACAGATCCACCAATCACGACCACTGTTCAAGCTCAGATTTTTCAGACCCATGCAGGTTTACTTAGTTCCCACCACCACCCCCCCCCCCCCCCCCCCCATCTCCACATGCATTAAAAACAATATTCAGTGATGTGACGCAGCACAGAACAGAACAGAAAGCAGCACGTAGTGCGATGGACAGAAACCAAAATGATCAACAAGATAAAGAAATGATCCAATTGTGGGCAGTCCAGCTTTTATTTGTTCCAAAAAGGTAATATTTTTATTCAACACTGACCCAAAAATCTAAACTGCTTGCAAATGAGTTGCATCTTCAAAAAAAACGATTTCAAGTTTTTCTAATATTATAACACTCAAAAAAAAGGAAATCAGAATCTATTTGCTGTTAAGTGAGCTGGCTGTATAGACAGCCTTTGGAGGAATTTAGATTGTGATCTAGTTAATGATGGTATTTATGAAGATAGCAAGTTAGTTTAAATAAAAGCTCAGTTAATAATGGATTGCTAATATTATTCTGCTAGTTAGTAAGTTCAATTAAGTTAAAGAGAGATTAAAAAAATGTAAAAACCGGGGATGTGCTATTTGCTTACATACGCATCAACATAACATGAACTCACATTCTGCCAAGTGGCGTCCTCTCCTTACACCTCGCTACGCAGTTTAGAATTGGGATATTTTCTGCGGAAGACGCAGATCGACGGGTCGCGCCGCTTAAAGCCCGCAAGTCTCGCCTCCCCCGCCCCCCTCAAACTAGGCTGGACCCTGTAACTATAGCTTACATGAGCTGGCTCGCCTTATGGAACAAGCATATCTTCATCCTTCCCAGACAGACACTAACTGGAGTGAAACGTCAACTGCTCTCAAAACAGCCACTGAAATCGCTCAGTTTGTTCCGCAGACCGATAGACACAGCCGCAGAAACTGACGCTTTTCTGGAGAAGTTACCAAACGCACACACTTTCGAGTCATAACTCTGAAAAAACAGTGAAATCACTCCCCCCCCCCCAACATCAAATAAAGAAGCCCAGTTGTCACGGCCACAAGATGTAACAAGCTATTTCCAAATGGGTTGAAATTCTTTACATTTGCTGACCCATCCAACCGCCCCCGGTCTCCTGTTCGGGATTTATTCAGGTTCTTGCGCTGGGAAGTTGGGTCACTTCATTGGAAATCCCCAGGTACCGCCCTTGCCTCTCATTCCCCTGTGAGCTCACTCAAGAAGTGTCGAGAACACACCAGGATCCTAACGGGAAACAGTGAGGATGAGTGAGTTAAAAAATAATAATTACCGCTCTCCACCCCCAGAAAAAAAAGGGCAATTAACTGGAAGGTGCTCCCCCCGCAGGGAGGGGTTCTGAGCAATGACAAACTTGCATTGTACAGGGGAATAAGACAGTGTACACCCCCACACTCACACTCGGTCAAAGAAGACTGCTTTTTAGTTTGATATTCAAAAGCAAGAAAACAGCCGTGGGCGCGCATCACCAGCGCGCTCCGATTCCCTATCTTCGGCAGCGAGTCTAGTTGTAAACAAATCCCACCAGCAAGTGTCTTTGGGAATGCTGGGGACCTTTTGAAAAGGTTTGACACAAGGTCATCAGAAACCTTTTGCGGATTAAAGTTTCATTGAACGTATGTATCTTTTTAAACACACACGAACGCAAGTTAGATATGAATATCCAATGGCACAATGATACATACGAATAAAATACAGCCCCCGCTTTTTAAAAATAAGCCAAAGTTAACAGCTGCTACATGTTGCAACATTAAAAACTAAGTTCCAAAACATCAATGCACACTGCACTATCACAATTTGAAAATGCAACCTGTTCGCATAGGTTAAATGTAAATTGCCTAACCTGTACTTGGATCGTATTCCTTGACTTGTTTTCCCCAAGGCTTGTCTTTTACTGGAGTGGATTTCCAAAAAGGGGGGTAGTGGAAATAAAAGAGAAACGCAATAGGATGGACTAAAAGACCAGTAGTAATACGTTGCTGCGTCACACAAGAGCTGAAAGCACAAGTCACATCCGTAAGGAGCTAATGAACGAGGGGAGGGGGGTCGGGACAGTTCAAGTTGTTGGTTACACAGTGCGGAGAAATTTCAGTGCAATGCACTAAAGGGCACAGCACCAGAAATTCCCAGTGAGTGGGTATAGCCAGGCTCCTTCCTGCAAAACCCAGAGAGCTCTCGCAAGCGCAGCATCCACCGCGCGCGTGCCCCGACACGTGCACGCCCACCGGAGCCGTTCTAAAAAAACAGTGGACGCGCCTGAGGTGCAAGTTGCGCATCATTCGCAAGCGCGCCCCCGCTAATCTTCACACACACATAACCCCCCCCCCCCCCCCCCACCTTGCTTCCTCCCTCCCATCAGCTGCTGCATGTTTACACACAAGTAGGCGTTGCGTTGTTTCAAACAGAATAAAACGGGAAGCAAAACGAAAGTTGCGATTTTTGCACCGGGGCTGGTGATTTGCAAACACAATTTAAACATCGTCACATGCGCGTCCCCGCAGGGCGCGCTCCCGCCGCCCTCCAGCGCGCGTCAGGTGCTGCTCCATGTACCTTGCCTGACCAGCGTGACGTTTCTAATTTCTGTTTACATCCTGCTCTCGGGATGTCAGAGAGACGGGGGGGGGGAAAGAATATACATTTAATGCAACTTTAGTTACAAACTTCTCACCACTAAGTGAATGAGGAGGCGCAGGGCTGAAACAAACAACGCAGAAAATAACATTTGGGGAGTTGCACTGTGTTTTGCTACTGGACTGTGTCAACACAGCGTCAGCACCCATGTTTACCCCTAGTCTGAATTTTATCTGCGCAACATTAGTTGGAATGCGGACATGAAATATAAAACACACACGCACATCAGCCCATGTGGCATGTAACCAATTTTTAAAACAACAGAACAGGAGAATAGAGGTTTTAAATAGACACCCTGCTCCCACGTTATATATAAAAACACTAACCTCTGTAGAGGAACATGCAAGGAAAAAGTTGTGATTAATTCACATCATGCTGTCCTTCATTATGGTCCTGTATCAGAAGAAATTACCGGCATTTTAAAAATTGCAACACTTACCCTGCCTCATGCCCCATCAGGATACATTTTATTGATATTTTGTTTTCGAGTGTCGGGTTTCAGCCCGCTGTTTAATTTCTCACAAAGCTGGAATGACTTACGTTTCGAGGAATCGGGTTCTGCGAGAATTCTCTACCCCCGCAATTGCAGGTTTGATTGTGTTTTTTTTAAAATAAATAAAAGCCTCATTCTTCTCAAACCATATTTGGTGGAGGGTTCTCTTTTGGAATCGGATTCAGACATCAGGTGAAGTGGTTGCTGCTGAGGTTGGGGAACATCCATCCCACACACACACACATTGTAAAAGTGAAGATAAACAAGAGGAGGACGTAGACTGATACTGCATAAACCCACTATTAAAGTAACAGAGACTTCTCGCTCCTGACCTGGACTGTTTGCAATGGATTGCGTCGTTTCAGCGTGTTTCTATCCCACTGCTGTTGTGTTTCGTAACAATATTATATCATGTCCATCATCATGTGACATAGTGCGGCCTGGAGGGGGAGGAAAGGAGCCGCGTGTTTAAGAGATTTGCAGCCCCGGTCTTTTTAACCCGGCTGCAAAAAAAAAATAAGTGTCTCTCCACTGCAACGCTGCGTTTTAACCAGGGCAAACGGAACCATTCAAGGAAATGGACCCGATCCCTTCTAACGCCGTAATGCTTGCGTTCTGAGCGTGTCACCATGGAAGAAGTTTATGTATTTTTCTTACTGTCGTTTTTTTTCCCCTCTAGAAGTGCTGCAGCTTAAAGCAACTAGCACTTTCCTTAAAGGGAACCGGACATGCGTTATATTCTTACATTGACAAAATGTTAATTTACAGCGCCATTGTCAGGGCTGTTGACAAGTTGCACTGTGGTCGCTGTTGTTAACTTTCTCCTGCCAAGATAGTTCAAACACTGTGAAATGAGACCTCACCCAGCGTTAAAATCGAATAACAATTATCCCGTCGCAACAGCAGGGAAACCAACAACAGGTTTGTTTACTGCCAGTTCTAAGTTGAAACTAATTGATCATTTTCTTATAAGGTCTCTCCAGAGATGGCCAAATGAAAAACGGGACCGGATGTTATTTAAACACCACATGGTGTCAGATGTAATATTATTACACAGATCAAAACAAAGAGGCATTAAACTCCAGTGAGTCATGAAGAAAATACGCCAATAATGCGTCAACTGACTTGTTGTCCAGGGAAGAAGATCACATGTGTTTCAATGTGCCTCTTAAGTTACTGACTGTTCTAATAAACTGAACATCATAGAAATTGAGGACTTCCAAGTAATTTCTTAGATCTCCTGTACAATATCTCAAGAGATTATAGAGGGAAGGTTTCTTTTAAGATAAAGAAAACAACAGTTGTGTGACTTTTTAAAATCTATAATACTGAGTTGCTACTTTGCATACAGGAAGACGTGTGATAGAGGTCTCCAGCGCTGAGAAAAAAACCATTCGACCCATCGAGTCTGTGTTAGCCATAAACAAGGACCCGAGTATTCCAATTTCTTTTTCCAGCACTTGGTCGATAGCCTTTTGGCGTCACCAATAGTGGTAGAAGACAGATAATGGACTGGAGCACATGGATATTTCTGCTTATGTTTACATATTATTTATGATAATATTAATTATTGTTCATTAGTGATGGCTGCATTCCAAGATTCACAACAGTACAGGAAGCAGAGAAGTTAATAGGTTGGAATGAGGAAATTGCATAGGAACGAGGAGATGCATTTTACCAGGCGACCAATGGAAAAAGTGTCTCATTCTACTTCAGCAGGTGAGAGAGGCTGTTCCCATCATAAATGTAAACATTCACATTTGTAATGGATGAGTTGACACAAAAGTGTGTCAAAGGTGTACACTTGGTGGGTCCAGTTGAGTTTCTGATCAATGATTTTGATAGTGGTTGATTCAATAATTGTATAACCATTGAATGACAGCAGGTGATGTTAAGATTGTCTCTTATTGGAGATGGTCATTGCCTGGCATTTGTGTGATATGAATGTTATTGCCACTTGTCAGGCCAAGTCTGGATGTTGTTCAAATCTTGTTGCTTTTGAACACGGACCGCTTCAGTGTCTGAAGAGTCACAAGTGCTGCTAGACATTGTGCATTCATCAGCGAACATCCCCATTTATGACCTTATGACTAAGGGAGGGTCGTTGATGAAGCAGCTGAAGACAGTTGTGCCGAGGACACTACACTGAGGAACTCCTGCAGCTGAGATGACGGACTTCTAACAACCATAACTATCTTAATGTGTGCCAGGTATGACTCCAACTAGCAGAGAGTTTGCCCCAATTCCTATTGATTCCAGTGTTGCTGGAGCACCTTAATGTCACACTTGGTCAAATGCTGCCTCGATGTCAAGAACTTTCATTTTTAGCTCACCTCTGGAATTCAGCTCGTTTATCCATGTTTGAACCAAGGCTATAACGAGGTCAGGAGCTAAGTGGCCCTGGCAAAACCCAAACTGGGCGTGCTGAGCAGGTGCTGCTTGATTAAACTGTTGATGACACCTTCCATCACTGTATTGATGATTGAGAATAGACTGATGGGGCGATAATTGACTGGGTTGGATTTGTCCTGATTTTTGAGGATGGAACATAAATGGGCAATTTTCTACATTGTCAGTGTATTGGAACAGTTTGGCTCTGGGAGCAGCAAGTTCTGGAGCACAAATCTCCAGTGCTGTTGCCGGAATGTTGTCAGGGCTCGTTGCCTTTACAGTATCTAGTGCCTCCGACCATTTTGTGATGTCATATGCAGTGAATCGGATTGGCTGAAGACTGACATCTGTGCAGCTGGGGACCAGTGGAGGAAGCGAAAATGGATCATCCACTCAGTGCTTCTGGTTGAAGATTGCTACAAAAGCCTCAACCTTACCTTTTGCACTGTCCAATCTTTTGGCTGTTCCTTCATTGACGACGGAGCTATTTGAGAAGCCTTCTCCTCCAGTGAGTTGTTCAATTTTTTGCCACCTTTCACAACCGGATTTGGCAAGACTGTTGAGCTTAGATATGATCTGTTGGTTGTGGGATCGCTTAGCTCTGATTGTCACTTGCAGTTTATGCTGTTTGTCGTGCCAGTAGTCCTGTTTGGTGGCTTCACCAGGTTGATAGTTCACTTTTAGCTATGTGTGCTCCTGCTCCTGGCATGCCCTCCTGCACTCTCCACTGAACCAAGGTCGATCCCCTGGTTTGATGGTAATAGTTGAGTGGGGGATATGCCTGGCTATGAGGTTATAGGTTATGCTGGCATGCAATTCTGCTGCTGTGAAGGCCCATAGCGCCTCCTGAATGCCCAGACTCGAGTTGCTGGATCTGTTAGAAGTCTATGCTATTTAGTACGATGATAGTGCCACATAACACGATGGAGGGTATTCTTAGTGTGAAGACTTTGTGAAGACTCGTCAGGACTTTGTGGTGGTCGCTGTTGCTGATATTAATATGGTCAGATGCGTCTGCAGCTGGCAGGTTGTTGAGGATGAGGTCAAATATTTTTGTCCCTCCTGTTGATTCCCTTGCCAGATACTGCAGACCCTTTGGGACCTGAGCAGCTTGATGTGTGGTGCTGCTGCCAAGTCACTCCCTTGAAACGCCCCCCCCCCCCCCCCCCCATATCTGATCATCTGATTCTGACCTCTCCAACATCTCTGATTTTAATTCTTCTATACTGATGGTTGTTCATTACCTGCCAAAGCCGTATACTCTTTCATTCTCTCTCTCTGTAACCTCTCTATCTCTTGAGTTCTCTTTTCTCTTTTTTCAAAACTTACCTCTTTGACCATGGTTTTGGCAATCTCTTCAATTATCTCCTTTTGTAATTGGGTGTCCAATGTTACTTTATAATGTCCGTGTGAAGTGCCTCGTAATATTTTGTTCTGTTAAAGATGCTATGTAAATATAATTTGCTGTGAATTTACTATAAATGTCTTTTGCGTAGTGCGCACTTTCCATACATGAGTTTTTCTTGCAACACTCTCAGATTCCATTTTGCCTGAAACCACTGTGATAATGTTGCTACTGTCAAACATTGTATCTTGTGACTCAACAGCAGAGATTTACCCATTGTAACTCTAGAACATGACATCAAATTACCCCAAATCAGTGAACATTATGTTAGACTGATAAGGATCAAATTTAGAACTGATATTGAGAAAACCTTCAATCAAAGAATGGTCAAAGCAGGCAAGGGGTTTTGAAAATGGGCAATGTAGCAAAATGCGCTGCAATTATTTAAGAAGCAGGTACTGTGCTCAAATTGTGCAGCATTTTTCATAGACAGAGGCAGAATTTCCCCAGGCCAGCCCATGTATTGAATCCTTATTCCTGATGAAGGGCTTTTGCCCAAAATGTCGATTTTTCTGCTCCTCGGATGCTGCCTGAACTGCTGTGCTTTTCTAGCACCACTCTAACCTAAACTCTGGTTTCCAGCATCTGCAGTCATTGTTTTTACCTATGTGTTGAATACTAAGGTTTCAGCAGCAGCAAAATGCTGAGAAACTATTTTTCCTGTATTGCATGTAAACTAAACAAGTATTTAAAATGCTAATGAAACATCTATGTCTTAAAATTGGAGGTAAGGCCAGACATGGGTGAAACGATGAAGCATTTTCTCACAAACACGTTGAAAATCCAGAACTCATCTGCCAAATGCTGAGCCAATGGAAACTTTCAAGATTGAAACTCTTAGATTTTCCTTGAATAAAAGTGTCAAGGGATATGCAGCAAAGGCAGATTTGTTCAACCATGATCTAACTAATGGGTCAGGCTTGATGGGCTGACTGACCTTAGCTTCTGGTATAACTACTGATGTATGGTGCGTCGTTTCAAAATGTTTTTAAATGTTTTCAAGCAAAATGTAGGATCAAGTTGACAATGATAACACAGGTGCGCTTTCTCCACAGTCAGGTTTAATCTTGACTGTTGGAGGAAAAATAAAATGCCTTAAAATCCAAACTTTTTCCTGTTTGCTTTTGAAATAAGATTCCATGGATGTGTTTTCATGTCAGTAAGACACTGCTCTTGTTATGAGTGACTTTGGCAGACATTTTTACAACGTTCACTGATGATATTTACAACTGAAGACTACATAGTTGTTTTTAGCTTAGCATTACTAAAAATAACCACAGCACAGCAAATATTCAAATCTAATAATCACTGCGTACTAAAGCTGACATATTCATTAAATATCACATTAAATGGCAGAAGACCTGAACATGATTTTGAATAGCCTTTAATTCCTAAAAATAAAAGTGATCAGTTAATGCCTGAAATCTGTCTGTTGGATGTTTCTTTGAGATTTTCGCCTGTGGCCGTCAAACGTAAATGACAGAAACGTGTGGGGCGTGATACAGATTGTGCTAAGAAGCAGGTACTGTGATGCTCAAATTGTGCAGCATTTTTCATAGACAGAGGCAGAATTTCCCCAGGTCAGCCCATGTATTGAATCCTTATTCCTGATGAAGGGCTTTTGCCCAAAATGTCGATTTTTCTGCTCCTCGGATGCTGCCTGAACTGCTGTGCTTTTCATGTCAGCAAGACACTGCTCTTGTTATGAATTATTTTTTTGCGACCTTTGAGTCAGCTTTGTGGGCTCAAGTCTTTTTCAGGGTGTGAGCAAAATAATTAAGGTTGATACTGGAGTGCAATATTGATACAGGTGCCAGCTTTTGGAGGAATTGTGAACCACTGGAGATTCTTTGATGTGGAGGAGCCGGTGTTGGACTGGGGTGGACAAAGTTAAAACAAATCACACAACACCAGGTTATAGTCCAAAAGGTTCATTTGGAAGTACCAGCTTTCAAAGCACTGCTCCTTCATCAGGTAGCCATGGAGCAGGATCATAAGACACAGAATTTATAGCAAAAGGTCACGGTATCATTCATGCAACCGATACGATATATTGAACAAACCTGGATTGTTATTGGGTCTTTCATCTTTTAGAATGGGTTGCAGGTTTTGGTTCATTCATATGCAAATCCCAGAATTTTCAAAATGTTGCATGGATTCCTACTTTGAAAATCGAACCAGTCTGAGTCAAGATTGGGATACAGGCAGACTCTAACCTCACACCTTTAATACATTGTCTGAACTGAGATGTCACTTTTTTAATATAAAACCTTAAGTTATCTCGAGAATGTGATTTGGAAGAATTTCTGGGATTTACGTATTAATGAACCAAAACCTGTAAGATATTCTAAAAGATGAAAGACTTAACAACAATCTAGGTTTGTTCAGTATATCGTTTCAGTTGCATGCATGACAATGTGATCTTTTGCTATAAATTCTGTGTCTTATGATCCTGCTTCACAGCTACCTGATGAAGGAGCAGTGCTCCGAAAGCTAGTACTTGCATGTAAACTTGTTGGTCTATAACCTGCTGTTGCATGATTTTAACCCTTGAACTTTAGTCGGGCAAAGGAAGGGCATTACAAAGAATCCTTGTTGTCAGCAATCATTGTATGATTGTCCACCTCGGGAATTCTGGGTCACTGGTCATGGGTTCTGTGGGTCCTTGTGGGCTGATATATCTGATCCCAGAGCCACATATCTCACCAGGGATGTGGCAGGTGTTTTCAAAAGGTGGAATTGGTCCTTGGCCTTGAGGTTATCGGCTCTCCTATTTTCCAGTTTCCATACTTCTTGCCAATTGGTGTTCTCAAAGAATTGTGTCCCTTCATTCAGGAATTTACTCTCAGTTGGAACAGGGTCTCTGATGAGTTGGCACTGATGTGGCATTTCTTGAAAGAAGCCTTCAGAAAGTCTTTAACACACTTCCCTTGTCATACTCTCATTTGAATGCCTTTCGTATGGGGCAAAGTCCATCAATCCATTAAGACTACCCAGTATATTTGGCACAGAAACAGGCCATTTAGTCTCATGTGTCCATGCAGTTATCTATTCCCTTGTCTGCCAGATACTGATGTCTTTTCCCGTTTAAGTGCACACATTCACTTAAATCACTCTTAATGGTGCCAAGTTCCACATCCTCACCATTCTTTGGATGAAGAACATTCCATGAGTTCCCAATTGGATTTCTTGATGGCCTCTAGTTAGGCTCTTCGCCACAAGAGGGAACATTCTCTTTGTGCCTCCTTGACCAAAACTTTCCCTAATTGTAACCATTCTGCAAAGGCACCCCTCTGCTTTTTTTAATCATGTGATGAAGTCGAGGCTAGATTTTTCTGTCAGCAGAGAGAGTTAAGAGGATGGTTCAATTTTGGGTCAGGGGCCTACTCAAAAAGCCAGTGGGCTGTGAAGCATTATTTACATGGACTCAGAGCCTTTTCTAACCTGGAGTTCGGTCTGCCACCCGATTAGTAGTTGGGGCCAGAAATGGAGCAGGAAAACTAGGACAGTGGGTGATGATCTGGCCTGAATTAGCAGCCAGTGTTTTTGCTGCCATTGGTTGTGGCTTTTAAAAACAGTTCATTTATTTTCATAAAGTCATACAGCAGGGTAACAGATCCAACGGTCCAACCAGTCCATGCCAACCGTAATCCCAAACTGAACCAGTCCAACCTGCCTGCACTTGGTCCATATCCCTCCAAGTGTTTCTTATTCACATACTTATCCAAATGACTGTTAAACATTGTCACTGCACCCACATTCATCACTTCCTCTGGAAGTTCATTCCACACATGAAACATTCTCTGTGCAAAAGAAAATGTCCCCATGTGTTTTTTAAATATTTCTCCTCTCACCGTAAAAATATGCCCCCCTCGACTTGAACTCCCCTGCCCTACGGAAAAGACACTTTCCATTCACCTTATCTGTACCACTCATGATTTTATGAACCTCTGTAAGGTCACCTTCAACAGACTAGCCTCCACTGAAAAAGGTCCCAGGCTATCCAGGATGTCATTATAACTCAAACCCTTCATTCCTGGCAACTCCAAGTAAATCTCTTCTGAATCGTCTCCAGCTTAACACTATCCTTCCATTAACAGGGCAACCAGAACCAGAACTAGGACTTCAGGTTACTGTTACTTCAGAAGAGGCCTCACCAATGTCTTGCACAACCATCAACATGACATCCCTACTCCTATATTCAAAGATCTGAGCACTGAAGGCAAGCGTGCTAATTGCTTTCTTAACTATCCTATCTACATGTGCCATAAACTTCAAAGGATTATGTACCTGAACCCCTATATCTCTCTGTCCTCCAATACTATCCTAGGCCCTACTTTTAATAGTATAAGCCACTTTCATGCTCAAAGTAACCAGGTAAGTGAAGGATTGTGTCCTGTAACAGGGTAGGGAAAGATCGGTGACAAAACTTTTCTTCCTGCTCAGCATATTTTCATCCAGACTTTTGCTATTTTCATGAATTGGATTTATTTCAGCGTTACCACCCAGCTCCCATCTGGTTGCTGTTGGTTATTTTCAGACAGGAGCTAATATCATGAAAACCTTGAGAGATTTTAAGGCAAACCCTAACAAATCCCCGAATGACCTTCAGCCTCCCAAATATCAAAGCAGATGATTTCACTTTCCCGTTCACCAATCCTTTCCAAATGGTCTCTCACAATCCACAAGAGAATCAGAGTCAGAATGGAGATGACAATCTGCTAATGTAGGCTACCAATGTCATTTTGCCTCCCAGTCCCTGCCTGTCATGAATGCTGATAAATGTCTGGGATCTTCCTTGTAAATCTTCTCCTTGCTCTCTTCCATCCCTTTAAAACATTTTATAATACAGACAACAGAAACGCACACACCATTCGATGTGTGGTGCAACCAAACTTCACACAGATTTAGCCAAAACCTCGCAATGAGAAATGTAAATCTCTTCCCAAAATGCCAAGGAACCAACCCTAACCTTACTCCTTCAATGGCCCTTCCTGTTCGAATTTGTACTGTGAACAATTTTAGGATCTAAAATCAAATATGAATACAGTAACTGATAGTGGTGCAATGTTGACAAATTCAGTTAAAACAGGAGCTGATAATCACTTGGGTTCAAGGGTCATAAGAAAGAAGGCAAACGATTATGATTCCTTCTGCAATGAGAATATGGACTGATCAGATAAGGGGTGAGCTGCAAGCTGAAAACAGTACCACAGTGCCCTAATTGGCTTGAATTTGTCAGTTGCATTCCAAGCTTAATGGCATGAATGAAAAAATGTCACATTGGTTCAGTGAGAGGGCTTTTCTCAGCTTGTAGCTCGCACTGTGCTCCATTAGCACAGGATCCATCATGTATGTGTCTCTATTCTTCCTCAGTACCTAGTAACATTGGACAAAAGAGATTTTCATCCCTCTGGATTTGAAAAAAAATGCAAAATCTGAAGATAATAAATATTTTCTGTCAACAATTTCTTGAAAATAATCATTCACAGCATGTGGCCATCACTGGCTGGGCCAGAATTTAGTTCTGTTTTCTGTTCGCCTCTGAGAAGCTAATGGTGAGCTACCTTCTCAAACTACTGCGGTCCATTCACTGTGGGTGGACCCACAATGCCATAATGGTGGGAGTTCCAGCATTTTGACCCAATGACACTCAAGGAATGGCGATATTTCTCCAAGTCAGGATAGTGAGTGGTTTGGAAGGGAACTTACAGGTGGTGACATGTATCTGCTGCCCTTGTCCTTCGAGCTGGTAGAGGTCATGGGTTTGAAAGGTGCGACCTAAGGGGCTGTGGTGAATTTCTGCAGCACATTTCATAGATAGCACATACTGAGTGAACCTACATGCTACTACTGGGGGAGTGAATGATAGAAGATGTGGTGCCAATACATTGGGCTGCTTTAACCTGGAAGATGCCAAGCTTTATGAGATTTGTTGAAGCTGTACTCATCCAGGCAAGTGGGAGTATTCCATCACACTCCTGATGTATCTTACACATGGTAGACAGGCGTCGGGGAGTCCGGAGGTGAGTTACTCGCTGCAAGATTCCTAGCCTCTGACTTGCTCTTGTAGCCACTGTATTTATATAACTAGTTGAGTTCAATTTCGGATCAATGGTAATCCCTAGGATATTGAGTGGGGGAGTTGGTGGTGGTAATGACATTCAAAGTCAAGAGCTGATGGTTAGATTCTGTCTTGTTGGAAATTATCATTGCTCCAGCAATTTTGTGGTGCAAGTGTTATTTGTCTCTTGTCAGCCCCAACCTGCATATTGTCCAGACTTCAGTATCTGAGGAGCCCTGAAAGGCGCTGAACATTTTGCAAACATCAATGAACATCCCCAACTGACCTTATGGTGGAGGGATGGTCATTGATGAAGCAGCTGAAGATGGTTGGGCAGGAGCTAACTTGATGAACTCATACAGACATATTTTGGTAATGAGCGAAGCAACTTATCGGAGGAAGCAGTTCCACAAATATCCCCATCCTCGTTGATGGGAGAGCCCAGCACATCACTGCTATAGATAAGGCTGAAGCATTCACAGCAATCTTCAGTCAGAACTGCCAAGTGGATTATCCATCTCAGCCTTATCCAGTTGTCCCGAGAATTACAGATACCAATCTTTAGCCAATTTGATTCACTCCATGTGATAACAAGAAAAGATTGGAGGTATTGGATACAGCAAAGACTATGGGCTCTGAACATTCCATAATTGTGCTGAAGACTCCCCTGGTCAAGCTCTTCCTGTATATTTACAATACTGGCATAAACTTTGTAATATTCTGTATTCAGAAAGCAGGAAAAATCCAACATGGCCAATTACCACCCCATCAGTCTACTATTGATCATCAGTAAAATGATGGAAGGTGCTGTCAAGCAGCACCCACTCAGCAATAGCCTGCTCAGTAACGCCCAGTTTGGGTTCTGCCAGGGCCACTCAGCTCCTGACCTCATTACAGCCTTGGTTCTAACATGGACAAAAGAGCTGAATTCCAGAGGGAAAGTGAGAGTAACAGCCCTTGACATCAAGGCTGCATTCAACTGGATGTGGCACTCAGGAGCCTTCCATTACTGTTAAAGATTCTTCTGTCACTTTGCTGATGCTCGAGAGTAGACCGATGCACTGGAAATTGGTTGAGTTAGATTTTTCCTGCTTTTTGTGTACAGGACATACCTAGCTAATTTTCCACATTGTTGTGTAGATGTCAATGCTGGAGCTTGTACATGATCAACTTGACTATGGGTGTGGCAAGTTATAGAGACATAGCTTCAGTATTATTATCGGAATCTTGTCAGAGCCCATACCCTTTTCAGTATCCAGTGTCTTCAACTCTCTTTTCTTACCACATGGAGAGAATTGAATGAACTGAAGACTGATATCTCTGACACTGGAGACCCTGGAGAAGGCCAAGATGGATCATCTCCTCAGCACTTCTGGCTGAAGACTGTTGCAAATACTTTAGCCTTAGCTTTGGTACTGATGTGCTGGCTCTTGCATCATTAATGATGAGGATGTTTGTGCGGACTTCTCCTCCAGTGAGTTGTTTAATTGTCCACCACCATTTAGGATTGGTTTATGGTCATACCGCAGAGCTTAGATCTGATCCTTTGGTTGTGGAGTTGCTTGCGTCTGTTGTTTATGCTGTTTGGTTCATACCTTGTCCTCTTTAGTAGCTTCACCAGGTTGACTCCTTGTCTATGGGTATGCCTGGTACTGCTCCTGGCATATTCTCCTGTATTTCATTGCACAAGGGTTGATCATGTGGCTTAACAATAATGATAGATTGGGGGACATGCTGGACCATGTAGTGCAAACTGTACTTGAGTACTGTTCTGCTGATGATGATCACCCACAGCACCTCATGCTTGCCTAGTCCTGAGTTCTGTTCAAAGTCTATGCCATTGAGCATGTTAGTGGTGCCGCAGACAAGATGGACAGTGTTCAGAATGTAAAGACAGGACTTCAATTTCCATCATGTAAGCTCAGAACATTACCTGAGCTACTAGATTACCCATCCATTGACAGAACCATTAGGCTATTGCCTTCTCCATAAGTGAAAAGGAAAAGATTATTAAATGGAGTAGGTGCATACATTTCTTCCAATTAATTTGATCAATCTCCACTTCAAACTTTTATTTCACTTTTCTGATGTTGATGGACCTGTGACTCAGTGCCTGTACTTTTTGTTGATAGATTTGTTACTTTTAGCTGATTGAAAATCTGATTTTTACTCATGAAGAGCCTGCACACAGAGTCTATGTCTTCAACTCATATCATGACCCCACAAGAGTTGCCATCGCGGAATTGAAGAACTGGCTCAGTTCATAGCATCAAGATTTTTCATTCTATCCTCTGTGTTGTGATATTTGCTGCATCCCACTTCCCATATTGAGTTCCTCTGTTCAATTTCCACGCAAGTTTTTTTTTTGCCATGGATGTACACCATCAGAAAGAGTTTAACAAGCTGACTGGAGTTGGATCAGGATGAGCAATTTTTTAAATGGATTGTTTTGAAATCATGAAAACTCATAAGTTGTAGATCAAGGTTTGGCTTTTAAACTGCACTCTTATTTTTCCCACGTTCACTGTCAATCTGATACAGATTAATGCAGCACTGAAACAGTACATTTGACTAAACAGGGCCATTATGCAGTTAAAGCTGCACATGGTTCTATTTGCTGCCACTAAAGCCTTTTCAGTGTCTTTTTTCTCCAGATGCTAGTGTGGATGAGGATAGACAATCTCTGGTCTCATTAAAATAAACTTTTGTGTTTAACAACACATAGCAACCATTCACATGTTACAGGGGTATGATATACGTTACTACCAATGTTGTTAGGTAGACTTGGTCTTAGACATGAACTCTTTAAGATCCTTAGATACTTTCCTCAGCAGTCCTCATGATGTATGGTGATGCTAACAGCAATCAGTATTAACCCTTTAAGACCCATGCACAGCATCGCACTCACCCCCCCCCCCCCCAACCCCCCCAAGTGTTTTTCTTTCATTACATTATGCATTTGTTTATATACCTTGACTTACCACTAAGTAACCCCACCACCAGCTCTTAGACTTTACAACTTCAGATGATCGGGTGGTTGCTCTTTCCTTTACATTTGAAAGATAGTTTGTTTGTAGGTCATCGCTTAGATTGGGGAAGTGAAGGATTGCAACAAATTGAAAGAAAAAACATACAATGTTGCAAACTTCAGTGGTAGGTCAGAGGACTGATGAGGCCACTTTGGGAGTACTGTGTACAGTTCTGCTATTGTTACATTGGAGAGGGTGCAGAAAAGATTTGCAAGGATGTGGCCGGGACTGGAAGGTTTCAGTTATAAGAAGGAGCTGAATAAACTGAGACTTTTTCACTGGTGCATAGGAGGTTGAGGGATGAACTTATAGAAGTTTAGAAGATCATGAGGGGCTTAGATAAGGTGAATAGGAAAGGTCTTTCCCCTGGGGTTGGAGAGTTCAAATCTAAAGGAGAAACTTTTGATGTGAAAGTTGAAAGATTTAAAAGGAACTTTGAGGGCCAATTGGTTCATATGTGGAATGAACTGCCAGAGGAAGCGATAGATGCAGGTACGGTTACAACATTTAAAAGACATTTAGACAGGTGCATGAATAGGAAAATTTGTAAAGATATGGGCCAAATGCAGGCAATGGGACTAATTTTAATTTGGGAAACTGGGTTGCATGGATGAGTTGGATCAAAGGATCTATTTCTGTGCTCTATGACTCAATGATTCAATGACTCAAAAAGATGATCAAAAACATAATAAAGGTGGAGAAGATGAAGTAAAAGTAAAAGCAAGACAGACAGCAAGAGCTTCTTTAAATGTAAAGAATGAAGAGAGAGGCCAACGAGTCTTGTACATCAATTGTAACATGTTTCAAAATATGTTTCATAACCATACCATTGATGTGACCAACCCTCAGTCCAACATCAGCCCATGTTGAGACAATCCTCCTCTCTTGCTTATTCTTGTTGGGTCAGCCTAAACTGATTGTTTCTTATTGATCAATGTGCTGCTTTGGCCAGGATATACAGCTTGATTTCTTGGATGAAATTGACATCATGTGTCAATGGTAAGGCAGTGCACTGTGATTCTGGAGAGCGCACTGATAATCTTCAGCAACTTCCTCTGGATGTCAGCTGTTTTGTAAACAAACCTGACGAGATGAAATTCTGTCTGCTCTACTCTCTCAAACAACGACTGAAAGATGTTGAAATGTGTGGCACTGGAAAAGCACAGCAGGTCAGGCAGCATCTGAGGAGCAGGAGAATCAACATTTTGAGCATAAGCCCTTCATCAGGAATGAATGCCACGCGTTTTGACTCTGATCTCCAGCATTTGCAGTCCTCACTTTCTCCTACTACTGAAATATGTATATTCTGTATATTCCCAAGTTCGGCTCCATTGTCTTTCCGAGCTAGCTAACTGGCAAGCAGCCTTTCAACTCTCAATAAGAGAACTTATAACATGTGAATTGAAATACAAGATGTCCATTCTTGATGCTGATTTTGCCAGGTTTTAAAAGTCTTTAATTAAAATGGAATTTCTGAGCTGAAGGTTTTGTTAGTCTACTGGGCTTGCCTCCCTCTGTGGTCTCACGATCATGGCAGCCATTTTAAGTCAGCTTGTACTCTTTGTTTCAGAATTATTTTAGTTCCTAAAAGATTTCAGGTATACATTAGCATGTTGGAACTTAAAACTCAATAAGCCATATTTGCTATGATTATCTTTGAGTCTTCTTAAGGAGTTGTTTCAAGGGTTCTGTAATGATTACAATGTCAAGGCAAAGAATTTTACCAACTGATTCAGCATACCCAAGAATCTTTTAACATCCTGGACTGACTTCAGAGTAGCAAACTCTGTAATGGCTTTCACTCTCCAACTATCAGTCTTTACCATGGACATGTTGAGAAAAACAAATTAATGGATTCTTTGGAGAATTCTTTGTTATTAAACATGAGGAGCTTTTCTTATAAGTGCTTTTAATACTGCATGCACTCTCTGATCATGCTCTTCAAATGTTGCCCCGAGAATTAGTATGTCATCCCTGTAGCTTATAAAGACTTCCACAAAGACCTTGCAAAATGTTTGACTGTTAGTTTGTTGGAATATCTCTGGGGCAGATATAGTTCAAAGCAGTTAGCCATTAAAACAGAGTATCCCGAAGGGAGTTTTAATTTAGTGGTAAACAATTTTGATTGCTAGTCCAATGGAATTCAATCTTTGCATTGAGCTTCGTGAAAACTCTGCATCTGGATAGTTTAGCTAGACTCTCAGAACCATGGGCACAAGGTGAGTTTCTCTTGAAGGTCCATACAAGAATATCGTTAGGCGTGGGTATAGTTACCATGTCCAAATGCCACTGTGTGGGCATTTTATCTAGCGACATCACGCTGAGTTTCATCATTTACTCAAATTTGTTATCAACTTGATTCATTAAAGGATGCAACAACCTCCTATATGTAAGTGCATGAGGGTTTTGCATCTTGCTTCACTGTAATGCTATATTAAGTTTCCCAGTGTCACTTGTATCTGCACATGTGCACAAATCTGGAAATGCTCATGTGCAGCCACACACACACATGCACAATGATTTTGCCAGTGGCCGACATCATTACATAGAATTCCAATGGCACTATAGACTAAGGAACTGGCATGCACAGAAAAGAATGAAGAAGGGATGAAGGAGAGTGAAGGGGTAGTGAGGAAGGGTATGGGGGCGCATCAATCTCCCATCCCTCTCACATCCCCTATCTCTCCTATCACCATACCCTCCTCATTCTTGTCTGCATCTTGCACATGCCCGTTCCAAGCCGTTGATGTTCTCCCCTTCCACCAATAAGTCATTCTGTCTATTTGACCACTGCCATATTCCAGAATTAGTCATGAACCAATTGAAATGGACATGCACATGTGTGGATTTTGAAACAATGCACAGTGCACAGAGGTATGGTGTCAATAAACACGGCCTTTTAGTTTTAATCATCCTAACCCTTTGAACAAATTGGAATATTTCTTTTGCAAAGGGATTTATTTCAATTGTTTGAGTCCAGTCTATGTCTTTGTACCCAGGAGTGAGAATTACTGGTTGTGAAGTACATATTGTATTTTTTTATTTTTCTGTGTTTTTAATTCTAGACTGAAATGGGAATAGAACTGTTTTTAAAAAGCTAAGGATTGTTTCAGGATTGTTACCCAGCATTCATATATTGTTGACACAGCTGCATGTTCAAGTAGTAGTGGAAATCTAGTTTGCAGACAAGCCAGAGCTAAGGGACGTGTTTGAATGGAGCATTGGTTAGCAACAGGTAGCCACATGGTCTGTGGACTAGTGACCAGTTGTTGATGACAATGGCCTTCTGACTGCCACCAATTATGTGATTGGCTCCCAGGTAGTTGAACAACTTGGGAATATGAATCTTTTTACAAAACCATCACACCACTGAAAGAAAAGGATATGTTTTTGGCTCTGAAGTTAAAAAAAAACTCAAGCACAAAAATGTCCAGTTTATTCCCCTTTTCCATTTGCTGTAAGCTATATCTTTCACCTGATAAGTGAAGAATACTTATAAGTGTGAACCTGTCACTCTGTGCCTCCTAAGAAACAAATGAAGGAATATTGAAGAATAGTATTCTGATAAGAATCACCTCAGCAAACCCTTGGATAAGGACAACTGAAATGTCTTCCCAGTCTTTCCCACTGTCCTCAACACCCACATTTTTATTTCCTGTTGTATGTTTTTTTCTGTGTGTAGAGGCAGGGTTTATAACTGATAGAGCTATAAGTCACAGATGTATTAAAGTGCAGATTATTCCCTGCTGGACACTTTTCTACCTCATTCAACTCCTTGTCAGGGTCATTCTTTGACCTTTTGTTTTCTAGGTATGTGTCCTGCTTTATCAACTTTGTGAAAGTGACCTATTGATTCATAAAAATAAAATTGGCTTTATTGTATTGTACACTATGAGGCTTCTTTGTCCTGCAGCTTTGTCAATGATTTTTATACCTGCTGTCCGTCCGACTCACTGCATTGGCTTATCCTACATCTCTCTTGTGATTCTGCACTTCAAAAAATTGAATGGATTCTGATGTCCTCCTGTGCCAAGTTTGATCATCTCCTTTTAGTTCTGATCTGTGTTTCCTTTGGCCTTCTGCTTTGTTCACCATCTAAATTCCGACTTTGGAAATAGAACCAGTCTGATCTAAGATTGGGATACAGATAGATGCTCATCCCACACATTTAATACATTGTCTGAGCTGAGAAGTCACCTTTTTTATGTACTTCTAAAACCTGAAGTTATATTGGGACTGTGACTTGAAGGAAATTCTGGGATTCACATATCAATCAATCGAAACCTGCATCCCATTCGAAGTGATTAAAGACTTAACAGCAATCTAAGTTTGTTCAACACATTGCATCAGTTGATCTTTTACAATAAATTCTGTGTCCTATGATCCTGCCCCATTCAGCTACCTGATGAAGGAGCAGTGCTCTGAAAGCTTGTGGTTTCAAATAAACCTGTTGGACTGTAACCTGATGTTGTGTGATTTTTAACTTTGTCCACCTCAGTCCAACATCAGCATCTCCATATCATTACCATCTAAATGACTTTCTCTAGAGTCATATCTTCTTTGGACTCTAATAAATCTGACCAAGAGTCAGTAAAGCCATCAAAAGTTGAGTCACTTAAGAATTCTAATATTTTCATCATAGGTTCATCTTCCAGTGGGTTTGTAAATATCCTTAATGAAATCATTTCCAAACATAGACTGGGACTGCCATAGTGTTAAGAGTTTAGATGGAGAGGAACTTGTTAAGTGTGTACAAGAAAATTTTCTGATTCAATATGTAGATGCACCAATTAGAGAAGGTGCAAAACTTGACCTACTCTTGGGAAATAAGGCAGGGCAGGTGACTGAGGTGTCAGTGGGGGAGCACTTTGGGGCCAGCGACCATAATTCTATTTGTTTTAAAATAGTGATGGAAAAGGATAGGCCGGATCTAAAAGTTGAAGTTTTGAATTGGAGGAAGGCTAATTTTGATGGTATTAGGCAAGAACTTTCAAAAGCTGATTGGGGGCAGATGTTCGCAGGTAAAGAGATGGCTGGAAAATGGGAAGTCTTCAGAAATGAGATAACGAGAATCCAGAGAAAGTATATTCCTATCAGGGTGAAAGGAAAAGCTGGTAAGTATAAGGTATGCTGGATGACTGAAGAAATTGAGGGTTTGTTTAAGAAAAACAAGGAAAAATAAGTCAGGTATAGACAAGATAGACTGAATGAATCCTAAGAAGAGTATAAAGGCAGTAGGAGTATACTTAAGAGAGAAATCAGGAGGGCAAAAAGGGGACATGAGATCACTTTGGCAAATAGAGTGAAGGAGAATCCAAAGGGTTTTTGCAAATACATTAAGGACTAAAGAGTAACTAGGGAGAGAATAGGGCCCCTCAAAGATCAGCAAGGCAGCCTTTGTGAGGAGCTGCAGGAGATGGGGGCAATACTAAATGAGTATTTTGCATCAGTATTTAATGTGGAAAAGGGCATGGAAGATATAAAATGTAGGGAAATAGATAGTGACATCTTGAAAAATGTCCATATTACAGAGGAAGAAGTGCTAGATGTCTTGGAAACACATAAAAGTGGATAAATCCCCAGGTCATGATCAGGTGTACCCTAGAACTCTGTGGGAAGCTGGGGAAGTGATTGCTGGCTGAAAAAATGTGTTGCTGGAAAAGTGCAGTAGGTCAGGCAGCATCAAAGGAGCATGAGAATCGACGTTTCGGGCTTATGCCCGAAACATCAATTCTCCTGCTCCTTTGATGCTGCCTGACCTGCTGCACTTTTCCAGCAACATATTTTTCAGCTCTGATCTCCAGCATCTGCAGTCCTTACTTTCTCCTAAGTGATTGCTGGCACCTTGCTGAGATATTTGGTTCATCAATAGTCACAGGTGAAATCCGGAAGACTGGACGTTGGCTAATGTTTTGCCACTCTTTAAGAAGGGTAGTAAGGACAAGCCAGGGAGCTATAGACCGGTGAGCCTGAACTCGGTGGTGGGCAAATTGTTGGAGGGAATCCTGAGGGACAGGATGTACATGTATTTTGGAAAGGCAAGGACTGATTAGGGGTAGTCAACATGGCTTTGTGCATGGGAAATCATGTCTCACAAACTTGATTGAGTTTCTTGAAGAACTAACAAAGAAGATTGATGAGGGCAGAATGATGGACATGATCTATATGGACTTCAGAAAGTTGTTCAACAAGGTTCCCCATGGGAAACTGATTAGCAAGGTTAGATCTCATGGAATACTGAGAGAACTAGCCATTTGGATACAGAACTGGCTCAAAGGTAGAAGACAGAGGGTGGTGGTGGAGGGTTGTTTTATAGACTGGAGGCCTGTGACCAGTGGAGTGCCACAAGGATCGGTGCTGGGTCCACTACTTTTTGTCATTTATGTAAATGATCTGGATATGAACATAGGAGATATAGTTACTAAGTTTGCAGATGACACTAAAATTGAAGGTATAGTGGCCAGCAAAGAAGGTTACCTCAGATTACAATAGGATCTTGATCAGATGGGCTAATGGGCTGAGAAGTGGCAGATGGAGTTTAATTTAGATAAATGTGCGGTGTTGCATTTTGGGAAAGCAAATCTTAGAAGGACCTATACACTTAATGGTAAGGTCCAAGGGAGTGTTGCTGAACAAAGCGACCTTGGAGTGCAGGTTCATAGCTCCTTGAAAGTAGAGTCACAGGTAGATGGGTTAGGGAAGAAGGCGTTTGGTATGCTTTCCTTTATTGGTCAGAGTATTGAGTACAGGAGTTGGGAGGTCATGTTACAGCTGTACAGGGCATTAGTTAGCCACTTTTGTAATATTGCGTGCAATTCTGGTCTTCCTATCAGAAGGATGTTGTGAAACTTAAAAAGGTTCAGAAAAGATTTACAAGGATGTTACCAGGGTTGGAGGATTTGAGCTACAGGGAGAGGTTGAATAGGCTGGGACTGTTTTCCCTGGAGCATCGGAGACAGAGGGGTGACCTTATAGAGGTTTATAAACTCATGAGGGACATGGATATTATAAATAGACAAAATCTTTTTGCTGGGGTGGGGGAGTCCAGAACTAGAGGGTATAGATTTGAGGTGAGTGGGGAAAGATATAAAAGTGACCTAAGGGGCAACATTTTCACACAGAGGGTGGTATGTGTATGGAATGAGCTGCCAGAGGAAGTAGTGGAGGCTGGTACAATTGCAACATTTAAAAGGCATCTGGATGGGTATATGAATAGGAAGGGTTTGGATGGATATGGGTCGGGTGCTGGCAGGTGGGTTGGGATATCTGGTCGGCATGGACGAGTTGGACCGAAGGGTCTGCTTCCATGCTGTACATCTCTATGACTCTATGACTCCATGCTGTACATCTCTATGACTCTATGACTCTGTGACTCTATGACTCTATGACCCTATGACTCAGTGCCTCTATGACTTCGTGAGTCTATGACTCTATGACTCTGTGACTTTTGACTCTATGACTCTGTGACTCTATGACTCTATGACTCTATGACTCTAACTTTCTTTCCCTGGACATTGAACTCTTCTTTTAAATCTCTTCTCCTGAAAGAATAGTTTGAAATAATTGTCAGAGACTTCCAGTATCTCTTCAAGTGTGTCTTTTGCTTCTTGTATGAGAAATAACAACATCTGTTATACTCCCAATTGTGTGCATAACTGCATGCATTTGTTCATTATTATATTCAGTTTAGAAGCCATTCTATACTTCAAGACTTGTCTTTTCCAGGGTGTCCACTTGTGCATTTTCTATTTGGTCCATCTGTGAAATACTTCTCTAGGGTTCATCACACTTCAGATATCTCTCAATTATCTCCACAATGCTGCTGACAATATTACATTGTGTGCATATCCCCTTCAGATCACTGTTGTTGCTCTCCATGGTGTGTGGTGGAGCTCAGAAGATTGCATCTTCTGAGGATATGGGGAAGGCCAATTCGAATTGAGGTGAGGACACTTTTCATCACCCCCAGAGTGGTGAGCCTGTGGAATGTTTCACCACAGAAAGTGATGAAGGCCAGTACACCAAACGTTTTCAAGAAAGACACAAAGATAGTTCTTAGGGCTAAAGGATATAGAGTGAAAGTGGGAGCAGGTGATTATTTTGGATGATCAGCCATTGGTGGAGTTGGCTTGAAGGGCTGAATGGTCTCCTCCAGCTTTTTTTTTATGTTTCTATGTTTAATACAAACCTTCAGATCACTTTCAGTGATCATTCTGTTGTACATACTGGTACCAATATGTTTTTCCACAGTCACCTGGTCTGGTGTGAATGAAGATAGCTGCCATCTTGAAGAGACTTTTGTAGATTTTTGCATCACTGCGACTATTGACATTGAATAAAGATACATTATTACAGAGACTGTTAAAAGCTCCTGACCTTAAGTATGACTCCTTCAAGATCCTTTGTTTCTCTTCCCATCAAACCTCATGACATCATTCCAATGAGTAATGCTAATTCTCAATCACAGTTAACCCTTTCAGACCCATATACAGCACATAAATATTATTGAATAAAGACATGCTTTCCATGTGCTGATAATTTTCATCAGCAACAAAGCAAAATAATTCAGGTTTTGATCCCAAACCATTCCATATTTGGCCAAATATCGGATTAAGAGCAGGTCATTTAGTCCCTCGCTGTTGCTGTGTCTTCAACAACATCAAGGCTGATCCTCAAACAATGTGAAGTGATCCCTTTGCCTTTGGTGACAGTACTGTCAAGTTATGGTAGGTTCCGTTCTACGAACCGTGCTTTTTTAAACATTATTGAACAAAACAAAGACATGAATTTTCAAAATGCTGTGAAGATGTTAATTTACAGAGTCACTTCTCTCCATCTGGGCCTGTCCCTAGTGGCCAACATGCTACTTTTTCAGAACAGATTTCTGAAGTTTCATTGCTATTTCCGGTACGTTGTATTAGAACAGCAGCAGGTCTATTTTGCTCTCTTGATGCTCTTTCCCTGTCTCCAGTACTAGCAGTTCCTGTCAAATTGCTATCTGCATATCTCCTTCCCTCTTCAGCTTTTACCAATTCCTTAACATTGAGTTTTAGTAACAATCTACCCTAAGCTGTCAATTTAAAACTAGGTCACAATACCAATAGCTTTAATAGACTCCCATGAGACCCATTTGCTGCCTTCAAAGAGATGATAGAAGCAACTAGATGTCAGGGACTGCTGCTTACATTCTCCACTGGAACTGTACACGTTGTATAAGTTCTCAAAATCCCACTCATACAATGATATCAATCAATCCCACAAGTGAAGCAGTGCTTATGCTCAATACAAGGCACTGCCATTTCAAATGACAGAATATCATTCACAAGCACACTCTAACAGGCACATAAATCAACAAACCCCAAGACGGTCAGATACAGACTGTCAAGGCATTGTTCTTTTGCCCCCTGAAAGTTATTGAATATTGTTATGGATCAGGTCAGATCCCACTCAAGACATTTAAAGAAGGTAGCCCAGTCCCTAACTTTTCTAATTGTTTTAAGCAGGTGTAAGGTGAATATTCCAGGAGGGACGCGGCTGGTCAAACCACTCAGTTTTAAACAAAATAGAATTTATTTACAGACTACCGAATGAAGCACAAGCAAATTAAAACTGAATTTAGAATAACAGCTATTTGAAAACCCGGCTGACACGATATCACTGGCAACTTAATAAAGAGCTGTTCCGATTTCCTGCAGCATCCCATAAACACACCCCATGGCATAAGGGTAAATTCAAACCCAGCTCCTTACAGGAGAGAGAGATTGCAGAGAGGATCAGCCAGGGATCAATGGAACATGGAAAGTTTTTATTTCTAGCAGCTTCTCAGGGTCCCCAGCTAAAACTAAACCAATCTCGAAATGTCCCTGAACTTGGAGAACTGACCATTCCCCTTTCATTGTACAATGCGTTTTTTAAAAAAAATCCTAAAAGCCTTTTCCCTGATTATTGCCTGAGGCAGTATCTGTTAGCCATAATTGAAGTGACCTAACCCCAGACAAATTGGAACCTCTGCCTTTTACAACCCCTTTTGGAGAAAAACCAAGGACAACATAACCTTGTTAAAGGGGTAGCACCGTCACAATATTCAGCAAAGGCTGATGGGATAAATCTCTCCAATTTCAATCGTGTGTAAAAAAGGGTACTGAATAGTTCTGAAGAAGGGTTACTGGATCCAAAGCATTGACTCTGCTTTCTCTCCACAGAGTTTTGTTTGTAATAAATGGAGGAAAATGTAGTTGGGCTCATTAGTCATTTGCAGACAACACAAAGGTTGGGGGAGCTGTGGATAGTGAGGAGGATAGCCAGAGAATACAGATAGACTGGAGACTTGAAATGGCAGATAGAATGTAATCCAGACAAATGCGATGTGATTCATTTTGGAAGGTCTAATGCAGGACGGAAATATAAAGTAAATGGCAATATCTTTAGTATTATTAACATACAGAGGGACCGAGGCTTACAGGATCCCATTTCCCTGAAAGTGGCAACACAAGTGGATAAGCAGGTCAGGAAGGCATATGGTATCCCATGCATTCATTGATCAGAGCATAGAATATAAAAATTGGCAAGTCACGTTACAGCTGTATAGAACTTTAGTTTGGCCACATTTGAAATATTGCATATGGTTCAGGTCACTACACTCCCAGAAGGATGTGGAAGCTTTGGCAAGGGTACAGAAAATGTTTACCAGAATATTTCCTGGTTTGGAGTCTACTAGCTATGAGGTGATATTGTGCAAACTCATATTGTTTTCACTTGAACATTGGAGGCTGAAGGGTGATCTGATAGAGGTTTACAAAATTATGAGAGGCATGTATAGAATGGATAGCCAGTGTCTTTTTCCCAGGGTAGAAACGTCAATTACGAGGGTGCAAATGTTTAAGATAAAAGGGGGAAAGTTTGAATGAGGTGTGAGAGGCAAGTTTTTTATGCAGTGTGGTAAGAGCCCAGAATGCGCTGCCAGAGGAAGTGGTGGAGTAAGATACAATCGCAATGTTTAAGAGGCATGTTGACTGATATATGAATAAGCAGGGAATAGAGGGACATAGACCAGATGGAGGCAAAAGGTTTTTAGTTTAGAATGACATCATAGCTTGGTCCACAGAGCCTGTTCCTGTGCTGCACTGTTTTTTGTTATTTTTGTACTTCAGATGTTGCCAAACCTGCTGAGTTTCATCAGCAATTTCTGTTTGTGCCACAGATCCTTTGCCTATCCTGGGTGGGCAGTGACCCAGCACCAGAAGACTGAAGTCTACAAGTTGAAATAGCCCATTCATTTCAGCAGTGGGTGATCTTACACTGCTCACTGCCAGCTATTTGTCCATAGACCCACTTGGAATCAAAATCAAGGCAACTATGTCTGCCTTGTTCCATCTTTTGGGCAAATGAATGACTTCAAGAACAAAATACAGTGTGATAGATAGTTATCAATACCTTCATTTGGTGAACATTTTATTAAGTGCTGAGATCTCACACTCACAATGGGACAGCCACACTCTCAGGAACACAGGTTGGAGATTGGATACTTGCTCTTATCAGCAGAAGTTGCCATTGAGACTGTGGATTAGCAGAAGTTACATTATGGCCCTCACTTATCTTCAACATGAATGAAATAACATAACTGCAACAGTTGCTACTAAATTTTACCAAATTAATCCCATTATGGATCGCCATGGTGACAATATGAGAAATGTTTCGTAGCTGTATCAGGATTGACTTGAGAAATATTTACCACCGTATATAAAAATTAGGTTAGGTTTATTCATCACTTAATACACAAGTAATTCCTCAGTGATGGAGGTTCTGCACTCCCAATAGATTTTGATGATTAGAATAAGCCCATTCTTCTCTTTTAGGTTATCACTGCTCGATCCATCATTTTCATTTATCTGTTCATGGCATTTACCTGTTTCTGTAGTCTGCACTGGCCTAGTGGTATTATTGCTAGATTATTAATCAGAGACCCAGGTAATGTTCTGGGGATCTAGGATCAAATCCCTCCATGCTAGATGGCAGAATTAGAATTCAATAAAAATGTGGAAATCAGAGTCTAATGATAGTTGATTGTCAAGTAAAACATATCTGATTCACTAAAGTCCTTTAGGGAAGGTGGCTATTGTCCTTACCTGGTCTGGCCTACATGTGATTCCAGACCCACAGCGATGTGGTGAAAGTGAGCACTGCAGATGCTGGTCAGATTAGAGTTGAGAATGTGGTGCTGGAAAAGCATAGCAGGTCAGGCAGCATCCGAGGAGCAGGAAAATTGATGTTTCGGGCAAAAGCCCTTTATCAGGAATGAGGCTGGGTATCTCTTCAACCCCGAGGCTTCCAGTGTCATTCCTGATGAAGGACTTTTGCCCGAAACATCGAGTTTTCTGCTCCTTGGATACTGCCTGACCTGCTGTGCTTTTCCAGCATCACACTCTTGATCCACAGCAATGTGGTTGTCTCTTAACTGCCTTCTGGGTAATTAGGAATGGGCAATAAATGCAGGCCTAACCAGTGGTGTCCACATCCATGAGTAAATAAAAAAAGGTCACCATTGACTCCTCTTTTCTGCTATATATATTTGGATACTTCATTTTAATTTTTGCCCAGGTTTGTGGGCTTCGCTGACAAGTCCAGCGTTGATCGCCTATCAATAATTGTCTTTGAACTGAGTGGCTTGCTTTGCCATTTCAGTAGGCAGTGAAGAGGCAATTAAATTGTTGTGGATCTTGAGTCACTTGTAAGGCCAACCAGGTAAGGATGACAGATTCGCTTTCAAAGAGGACATTGGTGAACCAGATTGGTTTTGCAACAAACCATGATAATTTCATAGTCATCATCATTGAGATGAAATTTCAATTCCAGATTGCTTGCTCTCAACCTTCATCAGCATTCGGTTTCTCCCTCAGTCTTTGAGTTTTAAACTTGCCTTCTCTTTAAGAGAAGATACCCTAATCTCCTTTTTCAGTTGATGATCTTTCTTTTATGGAAGGTTATGCTGCTTTGTTTAGAGACAAATGTGGCAAGTTGATCTGCCAGTTACAAGGATAACTATGGCCCTGTCAATAGCATTGAGTTGCTACACAATGGAAATGTTCAAATGGCACAGTTAGTTTTAGTTGGCTGTAGAACTGGGCAGAATCAGCACTGCTTCAAAGGAAATCAACAAAATGGTCCTTCCTATTCTGAATATAGAATCAACAAGAATATAAAGTATTTTTTCTCTACCCTGGGAAAAAGACTCTGGCTAACCATCCTATACATGCCTCTTATAATTTTGTAAACCTCTTATCAGGTTACCCTTCAGCCTCCAATGTTCAAGTGAAAACAATATGAATTTTTCAATATTGCCTCATAGCTAATACACTCCAAACCAGGAAACATTCTGGTAAACTTTTTCTGTACCCTTGCCAAAGCTTCCACATCCTTCTGTCTTGTCAGCGACAAGTCTTCTGGACTTGTCAGTGAAACCCACGAGCCTGCGCAAGAATTAAAATGAAATATATGAATATATATAGCAGAAAAGAGAAGTCAATGATGACCTTTTTCTTATTCATTAGAAATTTCTAATTTCTAATCCATGTCATTTATAGGACATTTCAATTAAACTTTAACAAGCTATAAATGCACACAAAGAGAAAGATTCCTTCTTTGTATTGTCATGCAGAAGCAATAAACCTTGGAATTATCTCAATGTGCTTGTGCACACAGAATGCTGTATAAGTAGTTAGATTTCAGCTTCATACTGAGTAATGTCATTTATATAAAATGCTAACAAGTTTATAAAATCTCACTGATATTTTTGTTTTGTTCCTCGAAAGTGAAGTTATCAATGTTAAGTAACTGTGCTTTGTTGTTCTTTATGCAGTCAGTGGTTCAGGTCTCAATACAACCTTCAGGGTGTAACTTAAACAAGTACTTTGATGTGGTGCTGAAAGAAAATTACTTTGCTGAAAATACAGACTTTTACGGAGCATGTTAAATTCTGTAGACTGCCTAATTGAGCAGGTACTAAAGATTTCCATGGCAATATTCCAAGTTAACTTGTGAGTTCTCCCACTGGTCAAACGAACATGCACCCTTCAAAGAAGACAATGAAAAACATCCATGTGATCTTGTCATTCATTTATTTGCTGTTTGTGTGATTTCACTGGTACAGAAATTGACTGCCACATTTGCCTTATTAATGATAGCTATTACATTTCAAACAATAATTCAACTGGCTGTAACATTGCTGGCTTGCAGATAGCACATCAAGCAAATATTTTACCTGCTCTCCCAGGCGAACATAAAACATACCATGGCCAACAAAAAAACAGAAGCTGCTGGAAAAGCTCAGCAGGTCTGGTAACGTCTGCGCAGAGAAATCAGAGTTAACCTTCGGGCAGCTCTGAGGAAGGGTCAGTGAAACGTTAACTCTGATTTCTGTTCACAGATGCTTCCAGACTCGCTGAGCTTTTCCAGCAACTTCGGTTTTTGTTTCTAATTTACAGCATCCCACAGTTCTTTTGGTTTTTCTAAAGATATCATGGCTCTCTTCAAAGAAGACAAAGAGTTTCCCATGACATCCTGCCCAGTATTCATCCCACAACCAATATCAGTAATACAGATTCACTTGTCATTTTTAGTCAAAAAATTGAAAAGCAATGGAGGAGAGTTTTAAAAGCAAATAAACAGAGACAGGACTGGAAGCAGGGAGTGTTACAGAGGCAGATGTCAATGGTACTGTCATAGAGAAGACAGAGAGTTGGAGTATTGGTTAACTGAGTGGCATGTCGTAAAGGTAATGGGTTAGATTTTGTGGTCAGTGATGAAATGACAATGCTCAGTACTGACCACATAGCAAACTGACCAGCAAACGATGCAGAAAACTCTGTGGAACTAGCTGCCCCTTTTCCAATAGCCATTGAAATCTGGGGATCTCCAAACATTCAGCAGCAGTGATGTCAGCTAGCAAGGTAAACAACAAATCACAGTGAAGTATTCTCACAGACAGCAAACTAGGAAGTTGAAAGAACTTCATCCTCAGACTGATAAATAAATCATTCTGTTTGAATTTAGGTAAAAAAGAAAATATCATTACATCAACTTGTTTTAAAGTTTGGTTTTGAAGGCATGTAGAGATATTTTAGTCATAATGGAGAGATTTAACATTCTATAATGTATAATTTACTTTTCAGAAGCTAATGACAGAGTTTAGCGGTAAGTTAATATGTTGTTGAAAACTCAGTTACAATTCACTTGCAAAGGCCTAAATTACCTTGAGACGAGCAGTCTACCTGTAGAAGTTTTCATTAATTCACCAAATGCTTAAGGATTGTTTAGCAGAGATTCTCACTGTGAGGCAGAGTGGGTTTTCTTGCTGAATCTTACCAGAGTCAACATAATAATGACCATTCCTGCTCCTATGGTGCTATCAGAATCTGATTTTTCAACCCATCTTTACCATGCGCCGTTCCCTGAACAATTTGGATATCCTGGGATTGACTGGCATCCCTGGTGCCGACACCACAGTTCAAAGCCCATTGTGGATCTGGACAAATACAATCAGTTCAGTGCTGCCTTACATGGTTCGTAATGTTTACATTGGGCATGGCAGACAAGGGGAGATCAGTGACCGGCTTTGTGGGCAGGATCCTGGAACTCATACTGGCTGGTTTGTACACAGCTACCATTGTAAGCTACCCAGGAAGTAACTCCTCCTATTACTTGTAAGGCCTGCAAAGATGCACCATTTAAAAGAAATAAACTGATTGCCTATCTTATACTGTCATGAATTGGTTTAAATTATTTTAAAGGCTGGTCCTTTTCAAATCAAGTTGAGTTTAACAACTGGTGCAATGTTCCATGACTTCTATAAACCACAGTATCCACAAGGTCCTACGATGCAGTGGTAATGTCTCTACCTCTTGGACAGAAGGTCCAGGCTCACGTCCCACCTCAGGATGTGACAGCTATGAAGGTGTGTCATAACACATTCAAAAAGATTGATACATAAATAAACAACATCCACAAAAAAGGAATGGTGAAACAAGTGTGGCATATAACAGTTCGGAATAACTGAGATAAATGATCCTTTGAGATGATTCAAATATACAGTGGAGATATGTCCAAATGTAGATACAATGTGCAGTCCTGTTGACCCAAGGTATACCATCCCAGATTATTCTGTGGCTGATAAAGTGTGAGAATGCCTGCCTGTAGGGCACAGAGTACCTTCTGGGGATGAGCTCAAAAGTGTAACAATTCTGTCCTGAGAAAATTGTGTTGCTCTGAATAGGGGCAAATGCAAGTGGAGCACAAATCCTGAATCCAGCTTCAGAGCTGGACTAGTTGTACAAAGGAAAGGTAAAACTTATCCAAAAGGAAAATTTCACATTCACGATGATATACCATCAAGAAGGTTGGGTATATTTTAATATCTGTACAGCTCTGAGGCAAATGCACTGTCAATGCTATTTGTAACTCTATACATATATTGTAGACTGATCCAGCCAGTTGTGTGCCAACCTACACTCATACACATTCTTTATGTACATTCTCATTTCATCGTTACTAAATTTGGATGTAATCATTTCATTCATAATCACTTTCTGAAACTGATGCAGACGTTTACATAATCAAAGGTTGTTTCAAAGTGATCATTCTCTATCAAAACATAATGCAGGTCATTTTCATAAATCTCTAAAGCAAAATTGTAACTTTGTTTTAAATTGGCCTCTCACGTATTCAAATTACATGACAGCAGCTACATTCTGTTTGTCAGGGGATACGTTTGATGGTGGGCGTGAATGTAAACTTGATATTAAATTGATTGTCTGGTTTACATCCCTCCCCATTTTTATTTGCAATGACTTTAGTGGCAACCTCACCCCCAGATATCATGAGAAACATTCTCTGATCTGGGAAATAAAAGGTGTGGAGTTAATGGTCAGGTATTTGAGACAAACTGAAGTCTATGGAGTTAAACAAATTTTAACAAAGGCGTTAAAAGACAGAAGAGACAATAATTGTAAAATGTGCAATATTTTAATGTTTCAGACAGATTACAAATTATATTGGACTTCAGAAATTTCAGCTACTTGAAAAATGAATAGATTTTACACAGTGATTTCATTGTTTTATCTCTCTGGTCAAAATTAATAATTGTGGGAAACATAAGATATGATACAGTCAAATATGAATTCATATTGTCAGCATAACACAAATAGGATAATTTGCTATTTAGCCCCACAATCCTGTTATACCATTTAATAATAGCATGACTGATTTGTACTTTAACTCCAATCAACTATCATTGCAGCTGGTAAATGTTGACAAATAAAGTATGACTGAAAAATCAGTACATTACAAACAAATTGGATTCACACACAAGATTTTTAATGCTTTACTGATTTTCTTTGACATGTGGTGTCAAGCCAGGTTTGGATTTCTGGTTAGGCAGGATTAGAAAACAGGAATTATTGGTCAGGGCAAGCAAATGTAATTCTGTTCCTGAATCAATGTTCAACATCCTTGTTTATTTATGTTGAAGACTTTGATTTGAGATTATTTATCTGGTTAAACAGCACTATGGACTCATGGGGATAAATATTTGTTTTCACTGTAAAGGTGGGAATTCATCAGAATGGACTCTACGCAATTTTGATGAAATTGTTTCGGGAAGCTTGTCTATACATGAGAGAAGATTAGCACAAGGAATTGGTAGTGTACAAATGAAAGCATGAAATCATTGGAGGACTATTTAGCAGCTTCAAAGAAAGAGGCATTTTGCATTTATATAGAGCCAATCACTTACACAGGACATCTCTAAGAAATTTACAGTCCATTCATTTCTTTTTGAAGCATTATTCCTGTTAAAAACACAACAACCACCTTACACACAGCTAACTCCCACAAACACCAATGTGATAATGACCATGTAATCTGTTTTTTTTATATTTTGTTGAGTGATAAAGATTGGCCCAGATAAAAGGTCTTCTTCAACGAAGCATCATGGGATAAAATATGTCACCTGAGAGGACAGGCAAAATCTCAGTTAACCTCTTATCCAAAAGACAGCACCTCAAACAGTACAAAAGTTCCTCAGTATTATAATGTAACAGCTTTAATTTTTTTATGCTCAACTAGGGTTTGAATTCATTAGATTTTGATGGATTGGTGAAAGAGTGCAAGTAACTGAATTACAGCTGATGTCTCAGGGGGTGACCAAAGGCTCATATTGAATCCATGAACTTCCACATCCTTAATTCCCTTGTGAATAGTACAAGGTAGATTCAGTGTGAATGTAATTGTGCAATATGATTGAATCCAATATCAAGTCATTGGGTTGTATAGCACAGAAGCAAACTCTTCACTCTAACGTGGCCGTGCTGATCAAATATCCTAAAATGATCATGTCTCATTTGCCAGCGTTTGGCCCATATCCCTCTAAACCCTTCCTATTCATATACACATCCAGATAACCTTTAAATGTTCTAATTGTACCAGTCTGCACTACCTCCTCTGGCAGCTTGTTCCATACGCACACCATCCTCTGGGTGAAAAAGTTACCCCTCAAGTCCCTTTTAAATCTTTCCCCTCTCACCTTAAACCTATGCCCTCTAGTTTTGAACTCCCCTACCCTGTGGAAAAGACTTTGGCTATTCACCCTATCCATGCCCCTCATGATTTTATGAACTTCTTTAAGGTCACCCTTCAGCCTCTGATGCTCAAGAGAAAATAGCCCCAACCTGTTCAGTCTCTCACTGTAACTCAAACCTTCAATCCTGGCCACATCCTTGTAAATCTTTTCTGAACTCTTTCAAATTTCACAACATCTTTCATATTGCAGGGAGACAAGAATTGAATGCAGTATTCCAAAAGTGGCCTGACCAATGTCCTGTATCGTGCAACATGCTGTCCCAACTCCTATACTCAGTGCACTAAACAATGAAGGCAAGCGTACCAAATGCCTTCTTCACTACCCTGTCTACCTGTGACACCACTTTGAAGAAACTCTGTACTTGCAACCCTCAATCTGTTTGTCCAGCATTGTTAAAAAGGTGAAACTGTAATGTACAGTTAGTATATAGCCACCATATGTTATGCTACGACAGTGTAGTGTTGTGTTGCATTACTTGTTGCTAAAATGAATTCCTTTTCTGTCTCAAAACAAAAACAGGTCAATGGTTAATGTTGCTTTACCATGTTAATTTGGTGATGTATGCAACATCTACTAGTTAACAAATGAGGAATGTGTTTTTTCTGTCCTGTACAGTCCATTGGTACAGCCCCTTCAATGAATATCTGATGCCATGATTAGCTCATTTTTAGCTTGCCCAGAATGTATAGCTGATTTTGATGCTACTTCAACTTGTAAGAACATCGAAATAGCACGACGGAGAATTTATAGTTTGACAGCATTTGGTTTTACTCCGAGGTATCTCTCCTCCTCTCGCCAGTGCACATACCCACTGTTATCGCCCTCCAACCATTATTGCTGAAGGTATCAGCATTTGCACAATCCAACTGGTAATATTTTCCATTTGAACCATTACAGGGAGCATTATCACCATGAGTATTATCAGCAAGATGTGCAATCTAGTTCAGATGATAAGTCGCAACTTGTGCTTTTACATAGAGCGCTGTATGTGATAAAGTATCCAAAACATGCTACGGATAAGTGAATATCGTGTAATATTGAAAGAAGAGTTAGCACTGTTATCTCGAAATGGAGGTTTCAAGAAAATCTGATTAAAGGGAGAGAGGTGTAGCATGGCAGAATTTAGGGAGGTCCTCAGCTAAGATGCTTTACTGCCTTATGTGTTAGAAACGATACAAAGACAATCAGAGCTGGAGAAAACAGAGGTCATATTCAGTTACCTATTTGAACTTTAAATGCATGGAAATGTTGGAGATGGGGCGATCATGGATGTAATTTATATAAGAACAAAGATTTTGAGTTCATTGCATCAAGGTCCCATCAAGATGAAGGAGAACAATGTTAATGGGGCAGTAAGTCATAGATCCAAATAAAATGTGCACTACAAATTTTTAACCAAGTTGTGGAATTTTTTGGGAAGGAATTGGTGGAGCAGAAAGAGAATGAGAGTAATTAAACTGAAGCTGGAAAAGATGAAAATGAAGGCAGAAGTGGTTGTGGAGATAAAGCCCAAGCCAATAGCTGGGCTGTTGATGACTTGAAGCCCATCTGTTATGGACCAGACCAGACCCCTCAAAACATTATAAGAAGGTAATCCAGACATTAACTTTTCTAGTTGTTTCAGGCAGATGTATGGTAGATATCCCAGGAGTAATGCAGCTGGTCAAACTACTTGGCTTCAGGTAAAACAAAATTCATTTACACACAACCAAATGAAACATAAACAAAAGAAAACATAATTTAGAATCACAGTGATTTGAAAACCCAACTTCCCCGCAACTTAACGAAGAGCTGTTCTGATTTCCAGCAACGTACCATAAACACACCTTGCTTGGCAAAAAAAGCTAAATTCAAACCGGGGTTCTTACAGTAGAGATGTCAGAGAGAGAGAGGGTCAGCCAGGGATCATTTGCTGAAGCCTGGATCCTCTTTCCACTGCAGTTGTTTCTCCAGGTGCCCAGCTAAAACTAAACCAAACTAGAAAAATCTCTGAATTGGGAGAAGAGGCCACTCCCCTTTCATTGCACAACTGTTTTAAAAAAGCCTTTTCCCTGATTGTTGCCTTGGCCAGTATCTGTTCGCCATAATCAAAGTAGCCTCTATCCAGACAAATCAGAACCTCTGCCTTTTGCAACCCCTCTTGAAAAGCCACCAAGGATAACATAACCTTGTTAAAGGAGCAGCATCATCACACGTCTCAGGGTCAAATAGAGCACAAGAGCCTACCCATTCTCAGAATGAATAGCCAAGAGTTTCAATGTTTACAGGCTGAGGGTCACAACTGATATCCATACCTCTGTATTTTCCAACAGAGGTCAGCATGTACCATTGAGGAACTTTGCTCGTCTTCATCCTGGGTGTCCAAGTGATGTCCCATCTGTGATTAGTAACACCATGGTTTGATATTGGAACCACCTGCTCTCTGTGATTTAATGCACCTCCATATGTTGAGATATCGTGGATGATATAACTTTCGAGTTTAGTCAATGCTATCTCTGTAAAGTGTACACATTTCACTCAATGAACTTTGAACCAATTTCATTTTAACAGGAGAGCTCAACCATGATCATGAAAAGATAACTACAATCACTTACTATCAGTCAGGAAGACACGTGTAGGTTACATTGACGTAAGCCTTACATCAACACAGAGTTTTTGTTCTTGTAAACACATCACAGATAATGTTTTGCAAAACCCCAGAAGATCAGGGGGGTCAAATATTTATGGCAGCATCTGGAGTCTAAGTAACCACATTCAGATATTACAGATGTTATGTGTCCATGCGTGGGTCAATCAGGCAGAATATTTACTGTCGTTAGCTGACTTAATCTTACCATCAAATGGCCCATTGTAAGTAGTCTGTTGCGCAGTAAAGCTTTGTCAGTTTCAAAGGTACATCAGTGTTGATAAAATCTCTTTCATTTTTGTCATGGTGGTTAAAAGATTTCAAGCAAAAATGTGGTATATCGCACTTATTCCCTGAAAAAGACTGAAGTGCTGACAACTCTACAAACCACATGGCGTAACATGTAACTGCACCACCTGCTGTGGCCCTTGGTTGTCCAGAACAGGAAGATCCCATATATGATATCTCTCCTCCACTGATTCGGCTGGCCTGAGCAAGCTCATCTGTCAAAGTGTGGAATTTGGCTTTTGCGCCCCGTGCTAAAAAGAGGGAAAAGACAAATAACTCAGCATTTTCACTTGTGATACTCCACAATCTAAGGAGGGAAGTGTAGACATAAGGATATGACCAGTATAATGGGTAATGTAATGGTGTCAGCTGGAGCTCAGCTGGTTGCACTTGCAGCTCTGACAAGTCAGTGACAGTTAGAGGGCAGGATGAGAGTGTGGGTCGAGAGTGTGGTGCTGGATTCCCGATGAAGGACTTGCGCCCGAAACGTCAACTCTCCTGCTCCTCGAATGCTGCCTGACCCGATGTGCTTTTCCAGCACCACACTCTCCAAATCTGATCTCAAGCATCTGCAGTTCTCACTTTCTCCTTCCAGGATGAGGATGTGGTCAATCAAGCAAATGGGATCCTGGGCTTTATAAACAGAGGCGTTGAGTGCAAAAGCAAGAAGTTATTTTGAACCTTTATAAAATCGTCTCAACTCGAGCGGCACGGTGGCTCAGTGGTTAGCACTGCTGCCTCGCAACACCAGGGACCTGGGTTTGATTCCTGCCTTGGGTGACTGCCTGTGTGAAGTTTGCACATTCGCTCCACATCTGCTTGGGTTTCCTCCGAGTGCTCTGGTTTCCTCACGTAGTCCTAATATGTGCAGGTTAGGTAGCTTGGCCATGGGAAATATAGGGTTACAGAGATAGTGAAGAGGTCTTCGTCTGGGTGGGAAGCTCTTTGGCGGGGAAGTGTGGACTCGATGGGCGAAATGGCCTGTTTCCACACTATAGGGGATTCTAGAGCATTGCATATAATTCTGGGCATTATATTCTAGGGAAGGTGGAAAAGTTTTGATGAGAGTGCTGAAAAGATTTACGAGAAATATTCCAGGGATGAAAGATACAGTCATGTGAATACTTTAGAGAAGCAGATGTGGTTCTCCTTAGCAAAGAGAAGGTTGAGAGGGGATTAGATTGAGGTTTTCAAAACCCTGAACGTTCTGGACAGAGGAGATAAACCATCGGCAGAAGTGCCGAAAGCCAGAAGTCACTGATTTACGATGTTTGGCTAAAAAGCAAACAGAAACATGAGAAGAGTCTTTCTTAATCTCCAAGTGGTTCAGATCTGGAATGTACTGCTGAAGCAGTCTGGATGAGACAAATTCAGTCAGGAATGGATAAGCAGCTCCTGAAGAAATACATTCCATTTAGTTTTGATTTTATTGTCAAATGTACAAAGGTACAGGAGTACAGTCTTAAGAACAAGAAAGAACAAAGTTAAAAGTCGAACATTGTAGTAATTATAGAAAAGTGGAAAACATATGGAATAAGGTTAGAAGTTACACATTGCAGACATTACAATTTACAGGGCGATGGGGAAAATACAGGAGGAGATGGATTAACTGGCCATTAATGAAATAATGGGCTGAACAGCCTCCTCCTGCATTGTTCCCATTCAGTGACTGTAAGGTTCAATCAGTTATGAGTTCAGGTCAGATTGCAGGAACCTGGCACAAAACCTCAGCTACTCAGAGTAAGCTGCATTGTCAGAAGGGGATCGTTCAGATGAGACTTTAGGCATTGGTGCTTGCAAGAGACCCCACTTGATTTTTACATTGAAAGAGTGATCACATACACTACCAAAGTACTTCACTGGCTTTGATTTGTTCTGAGAGCATGAAAGGTGCTGTATAAATGCAAGTCTTTACTTTAGTAACCATAGTCAAACAAGCTGTCGGAATTTCCCGTCACAGCTGATAAGCCTTGAATGATGTTGTTGGCATGATACCGGCAGTCAGCTGATGTCACGAATTCCTGCACTAATGTGAGTCAGCACCAACAAGCAAGGAGGGATGAAGTCCAATGTGAAAGGTGAATATTTCTTGATGCCTTTAAAACTGCAGCTGACACGCTTACTATCACCCAGTGAAGGGATGCAGACAATGCAATCAGTAAGTTGATGTTCGGTTAATGCTAAACTGAAAATCAGTTTGACACATTCCTATTTTGCCCGTTGGGATTTATCCGCTGTGGGTGATTCAGAAGGCTTAGATCACTGCTTTCCCAGCATTCGAGCTGATAACCTCTTGTAATGTTCCCCACAGAGCAAGCATGACAGGGCCAGCTCACAGAGGGAAACATACAAATGAATAAGACACAAGAACTTGCACTTAGAGGCAAACATTATTTGCACCATTACGGCTGAGGTGAAATACTGCAGTTGCTGGAAGTATGTAATCAGAAATACTGGAAAACCTAACATCTTGCCATCTGTTCACCTGCTGCTGAAGTCCCCTTATCTGTGCCTTTGTTAACTCGAATCATAGAGTCATACAGCACAGAAACAGACCCTTCAGTCCAACCAGTCCATGCCGAACATAACCCCAAACTAAACACCTGCCTGCTCCTGGCCCATATCCCTCTAAATCTTTCCTATTCGTGTATCTATCCGAATGACTTTTAAATGCTGTAATTGTACCCATAGTCTTGACTAATCCAATATGATGTTGGCTGGCCTGCGTTATCTTAAACTTGAGCTGATGTGAAGTTGGGCTGTTTGTATACGAATCTCACCCGCAGCATTGCTGACCTATTCTAGCTCTTGCCTCAGCAACCCTGCAACCTTGAAATCCTCCTGATTTTCAAATCCCACTCCATCTTTCTGTCACCTTTTTCGATCCGTCAGCCCTTTGTGGTGGCTGTGTGTCCTCAGTTGTGGCCTCCTGAGCATCACTGACAGTTGTCAAGGCAACCTCGGAACCTGTGCCTTCAGGTGTTGAGGTCATGAGCTTTGGAATTCCCTCCCTCAACAATTCTACCACTGTTGCCATTTTTAAGATGCTCTTTAAACCCCAGTGTTTTGGTGAAGCATCCCCTAATAGTTGTCTCAGTGTTTAATATTGTTTGATAACTCTCCAGGGAAGTATTGGAGCTACATAAATACAAGTTGTTGTTGTTGTTGGAGAGAGGAACAATGGATGGAATCCTCCCATTTTTGGGCAAAGTTATACTGATTTTGCTGAAGTCGGGATAAGACAGGAAAGTGGAGTTGGGGATTAACGGATCAGCCAAGATCTCATTGAATGGTGGAGCAGACTTGATGGGTCGAATGGCATATTCTGCTCCTCTGTTTTATGGCCTTATAGTGACCAAGCTCTGAGAGAGTACGTCAGCAGCGCAGAGTTGCAGCTGGGTCCAGTCTCTAAGCTGGGTTCCCTGACAATGTGAGAGCAGAGTGTCCCTGCTACAGCTTTGTAGTGCCAGCTCCAAGTACACCTCACAAGGCTCTGATTCAGCGTACTGTGTCTCCGAGAGGTGCCATGATGACAGGTTGGTGAATGCCAGTCAATAGGCCAGGCTGCATGTGACTGGTGCCTGTGGATTATGCCCTGTGTGTTGGTACACAACATGGAGGACACTGGTAACACAGATGTCCACAGATTTTCAGTCGCTCATGTCACAATCATATTTTTGAGGATCAGGCTTCAGGTGAAGGAAGGCCATCAAAGGAAAGTCACAAGGAACTGCTCTGGCTTCTAACCGGAGTTTACTTGACGTCGAGATTCTTTGGCAAGTTTGGCTGTAAGATAGGAAGCCAAATATTAATGAGGTGAGTTGAGTGTTAGTAAGGTGTTTACCAAGCATTAATCCCTCTTAATTGGTAACTTGTTGCTGACTCGTGAGAAACTGCGCTCGCTGTTCATTGAAAGCATAAAAGAAGCCAAGGTGCGCAGGGAGTGGAGTGTATCATTTCCCTGTCCAACTCTATTTTGATTTAGTCCCTACCCTCCCCTTCACTGTTTTGATCACACAGCATTGCCCTTTGATGTGAAGGGCAGAGCTTGTCACTGGCCACTCGGGTGTTTTCCTATTTTCCTGGTGGTGGAAATTGAATAAAGATTCGTGCACCTTGTGTCTCTCACTGTGTCTCACACCTGCACACACACAACATGGGTGCTGGGGAAAAATAAGCACTACCGCAGTTAGGCTGTAGTGTGGGGGTTTTAAAAAAAAAGAAAAAAAAAGAAAAAAAAAAGCCAAGGTGCTCCTGATTATCCTTTCCAGACTTCCCCTCCTTTTCTCCAACCCATCTTGTCCCAGCTCACATCTCTCATCCCATTATTTCTAATTCTCTCTGTAATTTATGTTTTAGAATCAGCCAGTACAGGGCCCATTGAGTGTGTACTGTCAAAAATGCACTACTACCTACTCTAGTCCCACTTTCCCTCATTAGGCCCACAGCCTTGAATGTTATGACATTCATCAAGTACTTTCATTCCACCTCAACTACCCTCCTAGGCACTGCATTCCTGACCCCCACCTTGTCTGGGCAAAAAGGTTTTTCCTCAAATCCCCAACAAACCCCTGCCTTTCACTTTAAAATTATGCCTTCTTGTTACTGACCCGTCGGGTAAGGGCAACAGCCGCTTTCCATTCACCCTGTCCACGCTTCTAATAATCTTACATACCTCTAACAGGTCCCCCTCAGCCTTCTCTGCTCCAAAGAAAACAGCCTGAGCTTATCCAGCCTCTCTTCATTGCTCAAATGTTCCATCCCAGTCACACCCACTCCTCTGCACCCCCTCCAATGTAATAACATTAGATGAGATTCCCTACAATGTGGAAACAGGCCCTTTGGCCCAACAAGTCCACACTAACCCTCCGAAGAATAACACACCCAGACCCATTTCCCTCTGACTAATATCCCTGAACACTACGGACAATTTAGGATGGCCAATTCATCTGACTGGCACATTGTTGGTGTTGTGGGAGGAAACCTACGCAGACACTGGGAGAATGTGCAAACTCCACACGGTCAACCGAGGCTAGAATCAAACCAGGGACCCTGGCGCTGTGAGGCAGCAGTGCTAACCACTGTGCCACCATGCCACCCTACATGATACTGCGGTGAACAGAATTGCACACAGGCTGTGGCCCAACCAATGTCCTATTCAGCTCCAACATGACTACTCTGCTCTTGCAGTCTATGCCACATCCGATAAAGGCAAGTATCCCTTATGCCTTCAGAATGATCCTCTTAACCTGTCTTCTTAACTACCCCATTAACCTAATCCATGTGTTACTGTAAACCTGTCATGAATAACAATCATAAATTTCTCTTTTAAAAAGTAAGTTATATATTCATCATAATTTTTTCAATGCCACACTGATTTATCAACAGATATTTACCACTTGCACTGGAATAATCTTTGTAGAGGCTTCACAATAGATTGGAATGGAGTTCTTACAAAGGAATGGACAGTGTATGTTCACTGGTGCACTCATCCAAAATGAACATACGCTAGTTCACACTGTGCCCTTTATTTGCATTTTAAATAATACAATTTAAATTAAATCTATATCTGTCTCATTCAGTGCAATGTTGTTCATGTTATTTGTTTGCCTCACAGTTCAATGAGTACATATGGCAGCTGCTCAGCACAATGCAGTGCCCTCACAAAGAGTTAGAGAGACGTAAAGCATGGAAACAGACCCTTCAGTCCAACTTGTTCATGCTGACCAGATGCGAGAAAGAAAGGAAGAGAGGAATGAAAGCCAATGAGTTGTGGGACAATGAAGGTGGCACCATAACAGGAACAATGAGAAACAGTAAAAATGCTTCTCTTCAGTTTCCATCCTTTAATGGCCTCCCTTCACCTGAAGTCCGATTCTCAATAACATGATTGTAACACAAGTGACTGAAAATGAGTGGATATCTGTGTGTGCACCAGCCAGTTGGTGGATGCAGGCAAAGTTACAGCATTTAAAAGACAGTGCATGAGCAGGAAAGGTTTGGAGGGATATGGGTCAAGGGTGGGACTAGTTTAGTTTGGGATTATGTTCAGCATGGACTTGTTGGACCAAAGCGTCTGCTTCCATAGTGTATAACTCTATAAGAATATAGGAGCCAGTGAGGACTGCAGATGCTGGAGATCAGAGTCGAGAGTCTTCAGACTTATGAGGAGGAAGCAGGAACAGGAGACTGAGTTGGGTGATCAGCTATCATCATATTGAATGGCGGAGCAGTCTCAAAGGCCTGAAAGGCCTACTCCTGCTCCTATTATGTAAGTTTCTGAGAGTCTTTCAACATGGAGAGGCTATTCAGACGCTACTATCGCATAGGTCAGACTGTCCAGAAAGCTATTCCAATCTTACTGTCTGCCATCAGTGGACCAGAAGGATTGACAGATTGAAAACTACACTGTTTGGTTATCTTATGCCATGTCCTTCTTGACGATCGAGTCCTGGACTGAGAATTGAACCTGGAACCTCTGACTCAGATGTAGGGACCTTACCACTGCGCCCCTAGCCTGCACTCATATCAGAGAATTTTGAACAGTTTGCAGCATGTAAAACTGACCATTAAGTCTGCCTCCAACACACACAAACACACAATCTTGCCCACCCTCACACACAATTACACAAACACACACTCTCACCCACCCTCACACACACACATGCTCATATACACACACACACACACACATACACGGAGGCAGTGTTTTCCAGTTCCTAACAGATTTCCCTCGTTGTGCCACTGTTTCTTTGGTCTATCGATTTAAATCAGTGCTGTTTGCTTCTCAGTCCCTCCTCGAATGAGAACAATCCTGCCCTGTCTCCTCTGCCCTTTATGATCATAAACACCTCAATTGTACCTGTAACTTCCTCAACTGACCCACAAAACCCAAATTTGTTTGGGAGATAGCAGCTGGGTAAATTTGAATGTTTTCACCCTGAGTGATTCCATCAAGATAAACATCCAAATGGTCGCTGCAGATGACTTTACTGATTATTGAATGATGTCAATGAACGGCTTTTTGTTTTCAGAAACCTCCAGAAACTTAACTGAGGCTGATTGTCAAAGTTAATGCGCTTTGGCTGGAGGACGGCAGCTCCAAATAGCCTTATTAGCTTTGTTTGTGTTGTGAGACACCCATAAGAGATTGAAACTGCAAAAGAGAGCTCCAGTGTTTAAACCTTTTCAAACACGAGGAGTAGATTTGGGCTGAGCCACTATTGTACATGTCTGTGGAGGATGTGGTATTGTGTGTTTGTGCATTGTCCATGCTAAAGGGGGCGGGTTAGTTGGTGTGCTGTCTCATGAGCTCCCTAGCTAACAACAATGCAGTTCCTGGGTAGGAAGCACTTTGCAACACAATTGCAAGTTGAGGCTAAGGTGCATATTTCACAATAACAGATATCAGATACAGTTGAAAAAGCAATACCTGTAAGCTGTTCTGAAAGAGAATGTTGAAGACTGTTTGATAATGTTCCTGGGAAGTGTCTTGTTGTGACAATTTACTACAACAAAGACACTGAATGAATGCAAATATGTATGATAGCATCAACATCTCTTTCCTCCACTGTCCTTGCTAGTTGAATGTTGACTCGTGCTGGTTTGGGAGCAGGTTTTGAGCTGGAGCTGACCATGCCCAGGTTAAACTGTTCATCAACAAACCCACAATATTAATTTGCAGCGAACCCTTGCTTCAGTGTCTTTGGTAAAATTTTCAGAAAATTTGGAAAGTACATGGTACAGCATTAGAGGGTTCTGCTCAACGGGTTTGTATTAAATTATTCTCCATTTCATTGATGCTTTTTAAGGTGGAAGCCAGATAAATGCAAGAGGGAGGAAGGAATTGAAGGCTATGTTGAAGATGTCAGATGAGTTACGGTTAGGTCATCAAGAGTCCCCACACTATGGAAGCAGGCTTTTTGGCTGATTAAGCCTCTGAAGGCCCTTCGAAGAGCATCCCACCTGGACTCACCCCATCCCTGCATTCCCCATGGCTAACCCACCGAATCTACACATCCCTGAATACTACGAGCAATTTGACATGGCCAATCCACCGAACTTCCACATCTTTGGACAGTGCGATGAAACCAGAGCACCCAGCGGAAACCCACACAAATGTGGGGAGCACATGCAAACTCCACACAGACTTTTTTTTTATTTCAAAAATATACTTTATTCATAGAATGATTTTATGGTCTGTACATTTGATCATGCCATACATATGTCCATATTTACAAACACAGATTCGACTTTATCCTTGTCATTCGTATTTACAATCCTGTGCATTTTTCAATCTTGTACATATACATATATTTGGCTGAGGCATCAGCAGAGCCCAAAAAACGTCCGCATGGGCCCCCTGTTCTTCTTTAGGCAGGCCGATTTTACACGGTGGTCTTTCCCCACCGCGCCTTGGCGGCAGCTGCCCCAGGCTTCAGCGCATCCCTCAGCACGTAGTCTTGGACCTTGGAATGTGCCAGTCTGCAACACTCGGTCGGGGTCAACTCCTTCAGCTGGAAGATCAACAGGTTTCGGACCGCCCAGAGAGCGTCCTTCACCGAGTTGATGATCCTCCAGGCGCGGTTAATGTTCGTCTCGGTGTGAGTCCCGGGGAACAGGCCGTAGAGCACGGAGTCCCGCGTCACGGCGCTGCTCGGGACGAACCTCGACAAGCACCACTGCATTCCTCTCCAGACTTCCTCTGCATAGGCACATTCCAGAAGGAGGTGTGTGACAGTCTCGTCCCCCCCGCAGCCACTTCAAGGGCAGCGTGCGGTGCGGCAGAGAGTCTGGGCGTGCATAAAGGATCTCACAGGAAGAGCCCTTCTCACCACCAGCCAAGCCACGTCTTGGTGCTTGTTGGAAAGTTCTGGCGATGAGGCATTCTGCCAAATGGCTTTGACAGTCTGCTCAGGGAACCACTCGATAGGATCCACCATCTCCTTTTCCCGAAGGGTCTCAAGGACGCTACGTGCTGACCACTTCCTGATGGACTTGTGGTCAAAGGTGTTTTTCCTCATAAATTTCTCCACGAAGGACAGGTGATACGGAACGGTCCAACTACTCGGAGCGTTCCGCGGCAGCGAGGCCAGGCCCATCCTTCGCAACACCGGGGATAGGTAGAACCTCAGTACGTAGTGACACTTGGTGTTTGCGTACCGGGAATCCACGCACAGCTTGATGCAGCCACACACAAAGGTGGCCATCAGGGTGAGGGTGGCATTGGGCGTGTTTTTTCCCCCATTGCACCGGTCTTTGTACATAGAGTCTCTTCGGACCCGGTCCATCTTTGATCTCCAAATGAATTGGAAGATGGCCCGGGTGACTGCGGTGGCACAGGTCCTGGGGATAGGCCAGACCTGTGCCACATATAGCAATACTGAGAGTACCTCACACCTGATGACCAGGTTTTTTCCCGCGATGGAGAGCGACCGTTGTCCCCATCTGCCTAGTTTCTGTCTCATCTTCCTGATCCGCTCCTCCCAGGTCTTGGCGCACGCCCAAGCCCCCCCGAACCAAATACCCAGCACCTTCAGGTGGTCAGTCCTGACGGTGAAGGGGATAGAGGATTGGTCGGCCCAGTTCCCGAAGAGCATGGCCTCGCTCTTGCCTCGGTTTACCTTGGCCCCCGAGGCCTGTTCGAACTGGTCAGAGATGCACACGAGTCTGTGCACGGACAGCGGATCCGAGCAGAAAACAGCGACGTCATCCATGTACAGGGAGGCCTTAACCTGCAGGCCCCCGCTGCCAGGAATAGTCACCCCTCTCAGGCTCGCATCCTTCCTGATGGATTCGGCAAATGGCTCTATGCAACACACAAACAAGGCGGGTGAGAGGGGGCATCCCTGCCTGACTCCAGATCTTACAGGGAAGCTATCTGATTCCCACCCATTGATTGAGACTGCACTGACAATGTTGGTGTAGAGCAGTCTGATCCAATTTCCGATTCCCTCCCCAAAGCCCATTTTGGAGAGGACATCCCTCATATATGTATGCGATATCCTGTCAAAGGCTTTCTCCTGGTCCAGGCTGATGAGGCAGGTGTCCACCCCCCTGTCCTGCACGTAGGCGATCGTATCCCTGAGGAGTGCGAGATTCTCAGAGATCTTCCTGCCCGGTACAGCACAGGTTTGGTCCGGGTGGATCACCGATCCCAGAGCAGACCTGACCCGGTTGGCGATGACCTTTGACAAGATTTTGTAGTCTGCATTTAACAGTGAGATCGGTCTCCAATTTCTAATTTCCTCCCTCTCCCCCTTCCGCTTGTAGACGAGGGTGATGATGCCTTTCCTCATGGATTCACTCATGGTACCTGCCCGAAGCATACTGACATACACCTCCAGCAGGTCCTGGCCGATCAAGTCCCAAAGAGCGGAATAAACCTCGACCGGTAAGCCGTCGCTTCCGGGAGTTTTATTCTTTTCGAAGGACCCCTGCAGCTGGAATTGAACGTAGGTCCTTAGGGCTGTGAGACAGCAGTGCTAACCACTCAGCCACTGTGCCACCTCTGTTGACTGAGTGGAGTCTTGTACACTACTGAAAGGAGACAAGATATTACAGCTTTTCTTCTTGGAATCATCAGGACAATGAAGCAAGAAACAAACTTGAGAAACAGGACACTAGTGTATACAGCATGATAAGAGGCTGCTGATTGTTTGGGCCATCATTGGCCTGGGAAGCAGCAAGAGCAGCCAATCCGAATACTCAGAGCACGTTCTGATTGGTCAGGGTGTTGCCATGCAAATGTAGTGAAGCTTGACAGTCTCTATGACCCCCTTTCATTCATGAGAAAGGTGAAGTATATGTACAAGTCCCCGTTGCGCACATCAAACAGGATAATGGAGCAAGCTTGAGGAACTGATTGATCTCCTGATGCTCCTCGGTCCGATGAGATGAGATGTTAAATCTCAGGTCGATACAGAAGATGCCATGGCATTATTTTGAGGAACTGCCATGTCCTATGTCCAAGCCAATTTTCTCAATCAATATCACCCAAATAGGTTCTCTGATTTTTATGTCTGCTTACAGGAACTTTCTGCAGGCAAATTGGCTTCTATGTTTCCTACATTGATGACAGTGAATCATTAACCTTCACAGAATTGGAGGTAGTACTTTAATACCTGCTGGTTAACAAAGATCTGACAATACTAATCCCATTCTCCAGCTTTCTCCCACCGCTCTGGAAGCTATGACAATGCAAGTGAATACCTCCATAGTCTTTAAATGTTGCTAAATTTTCTCACTCAAACATCCTTTCTGATAGTAAATTCCAGACACCCACAATATGCGACTCAGGGCAATTGATTGTTTGCAAACTGAGGGGCAGACTTGGTGGCTTTGTGTTTTTTTGGCATGAGGACTGATTGCAGAGACCGGGAGTACCTTCCTATCCACTCTATCTCTGCCCCTCACAATCCAATACATCCCTATCATGTTCCCTCTCAACCTTTGCTGCAACTCTAGCCTTTCCAATCATCCTCCACAGCTCCACAGCTGTGTAATCACATCTTTGCAACAATATGGTGGCCAGAACTGCACTCATTACTCCAGTTTTGGCCAAGCATCATCTCCTTGCTATCATATTTCGTAAACAGCTAATAAAGGTAAGTATCCTATGTGCCTTCTATATCACCTTATCTACCTGCCCTGCTACTTCAAGAATTTGTAGATATGCACACAAAGGTTTCACTGATCTTCAGGACTTATCAGGGTCCTACCATTTCATAATGTAACCCCTGTCAGCTCTTCCCATGTGCATTACCTCTCACTTCCCACATTAATTTCCATTTACCACTGGCTGCCTAGTCCAGTGATATCCACCTGCAGTTTGTAGCTATCCTCCTCCTTATTATTCACCACCCTGATAATTACTCTGTCATCTATGAATTTCTTGACCGTACCTCTACTTTTAAGTCCAGATTATTAATATATTGATACATTATTATTAATACATTTCAAACAGTAGGGGTTCCAGCACCGCTCCCTGAGGAACCCCACTGAAACACATGTCCAATTGTAATATTAAAGAGTTAATTTGCTCTGCTGACCTGCAGGAAATTGGATGCCCCTGGCTTGCAGGATGGGATGACATTAGATTCCCTACAGTATGGAAATAGCCCCTTCAGCCCAACAAGTCCACACCAACCCTCCGAAGAGTAACCCACCCAGACCCATTCCCCTACCCTATGTTTACCCCTGACTAATGCATCGAACACGATGGACAATTTAGCTTGACCAATTCACCTGACCAGCACATCTTTGGATTGTGGGCGGAAACTCACACAGACAAGGGGAGAATGTGCAAACTCCATACAGACAGTCACCCAAGGTGGGAATCGAACCCAGGTCCCTGGTGGTGTGAGGCAGCAGTGCTAACCATTGAGTCACTGTGCAGCCCACGGTGATGTCTCTGTTCTCCAGGACGAATGTAAATAAATTTACATGGCCATTCCCTTGCCATTCAGAGCCATTTGCATCATCATCACCTATTCAGAATCAATTAGAACATTACAATTAAAATTCTGACTGCACCCTATAGTTACAAAAAAAATACAGTTCACACCAGATCTGGCCATTAAGGGATGATTTGCATTACATTGTTTCTGGAGACGATGTGGTCACTGCATTGTGTCTTGAGTGGCATGTGACTGTGGGGGAGTGATTAGAGGTTGTTTTGTGGGCATTACTAACTGTGATGTAAAGATTTTGTATAAAGGAAGGACTGTTTCCTTTATTTAGAGAACTTCCCTGCACATGCCTCACAAGCATGGTGAGGAGTGTTCAGGGTTTCTCCAAACCTTATATTGTTCTGCGCTTAATAAAACTTGGTTGTTGTTCACAGAAGTTGGTATTTTCAGTTGCATCAAGTGTGTAAGGATCTCAGGAAAAAGAACCTAACACAATCACAGTAACATCCATCTATTATCAGTCTCTGATTCCAGCCTTCCAGCCAATTTTGAATCCATGTAATACTTTACTTTGGATCTGACAGTATGTCACGAGAGACTTTATCAAGAGCCATGTAGGTCACACCAAATGCACTACCCTTTTCAATACTCCTGGTTACCTTCTGAAAAAATATAATCAAATTTGTCAAATACAATTTTCCCTTAAGAAAACCCATATTGACGAGCTCTGATTAATCCAGGTCTCTCTCAGCCTCCCAGTGCATTTATATTCTGTTCCTCAGAATTCGTCCTCATAGCTTCGCCATTATTGAGGATTTTAGTTTTTTATTCAATCATGGGATGAGGATGTCACTGCCAAACCAGCATTTATTGCCTTAATTGCCCAGAGTGCAGTTAAGATTCAGAGAGACAGAGGGACGTACAGCACAGAAACAGACTCTTTGGTCCAACTGGTCCATGCTGACCAGATATCCAAAATTAATCGAGTCCCACTTGCCCCATACCCCTCTAAACCCTTCCTATTCATGTACCCATCCAGATGCCTTTCATATATTGGAATTGTACCCTGTTTGTTTGTTTATTTGTTTCAGATGCAATACAGTTTAATACATCAAGCTGAATGCTTAATTAGTTTATAACTGATATATTATTAGGGATTAATGGATATTTTCTTTATACAGTGCAAACAGGCACAAGAACTGTAAGGCTGTTGCAACAGCCTTCAAAATAGAATATCTTCAATATCTTGAGCATTTTCAAGATGGCGAAGGCTAAAGGATAAGTGGCATTCAGGCTCTAAGCCCCTCCTCTCCTTCTCACATAACCAATCCCACCCTTCATTTTTTTAAATTTTCCATCAATTAGCTTTTCGATCAAATTCATCTTTCCTTCTCTCTGCGGCTGTGGTGGTGGAGAGAGGTTGTGTGGAGCTGTTGGGTGGTGGATCTAGTCCATTCCATGGGGAGGCATGCTTGAGAAGCTGTGACAGTGTTGACGAATTGGGGCCCATTCTTATCCTCTGATGTTTTGGTGGCATCGGCAACAGCAGTGGAGTGAATGATCCCTTGGACTTCAGGAGCTGATTTGTACAGTTAATCAGAGGTTGAGATGAGCCCCGGTCCTCGGGGGGTTGGCTATGGTGATGCCTGGAGTATTGGTGGCAATAAGATGGCTTTGCAAAGGTGATGTTCTGCCGACGATGGGGACTGTTTCGTACGCTTCCTCCTTGGAGAAAGTGAGGACTGCAAGATGCTGGAGATCAGAGCTGAAAATGTGTTCCTGAAGAAGGGCTCATGCCCGAAATGTTGATTCTCCTGCTCCTTGGATGCTGCCTGACCTGCTGCGCTTTTCCAGCAACACATATTCAGCTATGCTTCCTCCTTGGCTTGTTGCATCCTCAGGGAATGGTTTGCCGGCTGCGCAGTATGGTGACATCCCATATCCACCTAGGAAACTGCAATGCCGTATACGGGACAAAAAATGTAATTTGTCCTTCCTCTATGATTTATTTCCTTTTATAATTTATGTAATTAAAATGCTGCCAGCTTATGGTGACTTCTACGCATTTTACTGCGTTTTCATAAATACTTGTAGCAATAGTGTTAGCCCACACCTATTCCAACCAACATTAATCATCGTCCTGCTTGTTTATTTCACACCTTGGAGAAAGTGAGGACTGCAGATGCTGGAGGTCAAAGTTGAAAAGTGTGGTGCTGGAAAAGCACAGTAGGTCAGGCAGCATCGAGGTGGAGGAGAATCAATGTTTCAGGCACAGGCCCTTCATCAGGAATGAAGGATGTATGCCTGAAACGCCAATCCTACTGCTCCTCTAATGCTGTCTGACCTACTGTGCTTTTCCAGCGCCACACTTTTTGACTTATTTCACACCCATCCAGCTATCTGTCATGGCCTTACATTTTAAAATAATTACCCAATAATTAGGAAATATCACAGATGCTACAAATCTGAAATAAAAACAAAATGGATTGGAGTGACTCAGCAGTGAAGATGGAGAAAAAGTAGAAGTGACATTTCAGGTATCTGCTTAAATGAATGGCTATGCTGGATGGCCATGTGCCAACTGCAGATGCTTTATCATTACCAAATCAGAACAGCTCCAAAATATGGGTACCACTGAGCCGAATTTCCAACTCATGACTTGTTAACTGCAGAAGCTACTGCGGAAAGTCATCTTGCAAACTTTTCATTTTTCAGAACTTCGCAAAGTCCGTTACAACTGAGTGAAGTACTCTTGAACTGTTAATGTTGTAATGGGTTTTGAAACAAGTTTTGACTTGACATCTCTTCTTCTCCCTTCTCCTTTCACCAGAGACAGTTTGTTGCTTCATGCCAATTTCTTTGTACTTCATTATTTGATGGACAACGAATTCGTTTTACTGCAGTGAAATCTGTTCTGATCTCTGTGTTTTGCCTCTTCGAAGCTCTGACCATCCTCTCTCTTCCTCATGAAAGTATTGACTCCTTCACCGAAATCTGGTTAACCAGCACAACCTTTGGCAGCTCACGCACTTTGGCTTTCTATATGTGTGGTCCTTTACAGTGAACGCAGGCTGACTCTGTAAACGTGGATGAGAGACTGAATGTATCCACACCCAGTGCCTTCACACATGTACCTTCAACGGGGGTCAATGGCATGGAGTGCGATGTTCCTTTTCCTATTCTTTGCAATTAGCCAGAACGGTGTTTATTGCCTGTCCCTGATTGTCATGGAGACAGTGGTAGTGAGGCTTTCCTTACAGCATTCCCTAAAGTGAGCATTATTCAAAACTAACAGCCAAACACTATCCAAAGATAAATGGAAGTGGGTGGAAATATCTGGGCATGGCTTGTTCTTATCACGTGATTTTGAATGCAGAAGAAATTGAGTTATTGTTGCTATTACAAAATAATGAATATGTCAAGTGCAATGTGTAGTGATTGTAACAAGGCCAGCCAGGGGACTTCATGGAATATGGGTACCCTGACTGGGGTTGTTAACCTTGTCCAGTCAGGGAGCCCTGGCTGACAGGTATAAGCAGGAGTGTCAGAGGTTATGTTTCCTCCGAGAGCTAGCTCTGAGGAAGCTCGATCAGCATCAAATACCGTGCATATCTAAATAAAGGGGTGACTTACTGACAGAATGCTGGCCTCTGTAGTTATTTCACAATGGAAACAAATTCAGCTCCACAGCCAGTTGGCACTTTCCTCCAAAATTTCCAACAGGAATTCTCATCTCTCATTCAGTGAGCTTCCAAAAGGTTTTGCAGTGGAGATTTTGAAATATAACAGTGGTTCATATTGACTTCTGTGCACAGCCTTATCGCTTGTAGATACACCAAATGTATGCACCCTACCTTTTGATGTGCATGTTATTTACTGAAGATGCTGGTTGCTTCTTGGAATTTTGTGGTCCACTTGACAGGTGGTTTTTACTGCTGGCTGTTCTATACTTTATAACGCTTTTCCATTTTCCCAAGAAGCTGGGTTTTTATAAATATGAAAAAAAACAATGCCACAAAAATAACACCAGATTTGAGAGGAGATTTCAGATTATTTTGTATTTTTTAATTCTTTTTCTGTCTGACCACAAGTTACTGTCTGTCATACAACCTGTCAGCTGAAGTTTACAAGCTATTAATGGTAACCAATAGCACAGCGAGTGAGAAACTATTTCCTTTGACTGTGAGTGTAAGCCAAAGGAGCTCCACTTAAACATCAGAACCAAACCTTTCAGGAGTGCAATCAAGAAATATTTCTGCACATGTACATACCACACATATGCAGGCACACAGTGTGATGGTTTGGAAATCTTGTGCAAATAGCAATTAATGTTATATCAGTTGTTTCTCTAAGCAGAAGTGTTTAAGGGTGGTGAAGGAGGCATTAAGCACACTTATCTTCATTGCTCAGACTACTGAGTGGAGGAGTCAAGACATCATGTTGTGGTTGTCCAGGACATTGTTGAGGTCACTTTTGGAATACTGTGTACAGTTCTGGTTACCTTGCTAATGGAAGGATATTATTAAATTGGTGAGGAGGTTCAGAAACAATTTACAAGGATGTTGCCAGGACTGGTGAGTTTGGATTATAAGGAGAGGCTGGGTAGACTTGGATATTTTTTCAATGGACTTTGAGCGGTGAATTCATGGAGGTTTATAAAATTATGAGGGGCATGCCTTGGGTGAATGGCCAAGATCTTTTCCCTAGTGTAGGGGAGTTTAAAATTAGAGGGCATATTTTTAAGATGACAGGAGAACCATTTAAAAGGGACCTGAGGGGCAACTTTTTTACACAGAGGGTGGTTTGTTTGTGAATGAACTGCCTGAAGTGATAGATGCAGATACAGTCACAACATTTGAAAAAACATTTGGGCAGGTGCATGAATAGAAATAATTTAGAGGGATATGGGCCAAATCAGTCTGTTTTAGTTTGGAAAACTTGTTTGGCATGGACAAGTAGTACTGAAGAGTCTGTTTCCATGTTGTATGACAATGTGACTCGAGGTAATGAGGGATTTGGGACAAGGATGAGTGAATTGAGTTGGGGATATAGATAAGGCAAGATTTCAGTGAGATGACAGCTTTCTGATGGTAGAAATGTATTCCTTGTGAGCGAGGGGATTCGAAATGATGGATGCAAACTGAACGCTAAAGGTAAAAGTAATGAATGCATAGGATAACTAGATCAGGGATTTGTTGGCATAACAAGTCCCTGTGTTCTTTCCCTCCTTTTGCCGGGAGATCCTACAGCCTGTCCTTGATGAGGCTGTGGTTGGCACTGAGTGGGATTGTTACAGAGAGCTGGCAGGAGAGTGGAGTTGAGGCCAAGATAAGATCGGCCATGATCATATTAAATGACAGGACAGGCTTGAGGTGCTGAATTGCCTAATCTTGCTCATAGTTCTTCTGTTTTTATCTCACTGTGCCCAATACATGTTCCTTTATACAAGGTACACCATAAACGGTGAAGACCCTGTCAATGCTTGCTAATCTGACCTGTTACAAAGGTAATTCTTTTTCAGTGCATAGCTGTTTAAGTCCTGACATAGAGCATGTCATTATAAATTGAACTACAATGCCTGAAAGTCATTCATGAAAATTCAGTAGTTACTTTTAATTGGAGAATTGGATAAAACCTTGAGAGAAAAAATGTGATGCCAACAGAGTGGGTTAAATTCCCACCTCAGCTGGGGTCACTGTGAAGATTTTTCCTTCTCAACTTTGCCCCTTGCCGGAGGTATGGTGACCCTAGGGTTAATCCGTTCTCTTACAATGTGACAGCCTATGGAATTAGATTAGATTCCCTACAGTGTGGAAACAGGCCCTTCAGCTCAACCAGTCCACACCAACCCTTTAAAGAGTTACCCACCCAGACCCACTTCCCTCTAACTAATGCACCTAACACTACAGGCAATTCACCTGACCTGTACAACTTTGGGACTGTGGGAGGAAACCAGAGCAAACCCAGGGAAAACGTGGAAACTCCACACAGACAGTCGCCCAAGGCTGGAATCGAACCTAGGACCCTGGTGCTGTGAGGCAGCAGTGCTAACCACTGAGCCACCGTGCCACCCCACAATGGGGACTTTCAACTTTGTAGAGCTTGGAGAGAAGACTAGTAATTCTAATGGGATAGCTTTTTAAAAGAGCTGGTATTAACATGATGAACTAAAAGACCTCCTTAAACACCATTGAATTCAATGAATTTACAAGAATCTTGAAAATGAGACTGTCATGTACTTGAGCATGTTTTAACTCGCTGATGTTATGTTGTGGTTAATGCACACTGGGATTGTAACCAGGAGATTGTGAGTTCAAACTGTGATGAAATTGTGGCTGGGGCAAACCCACAGATTAGTGGTTACAGACTGAGTTAGAGCAAAATAAAAACAGAAAATTCTAGAAACCCTCGGCCAGTCTGGCAATATTTGTGAAGAGAGAAACAAAGTTTATAGCCCTGGCTTTTCACCGAGTTGAAAATCACTGCACCTTACCCAAATTGGTACAAGCATCACAGATCCAGAGGTCCCACTCCCATTTATATTAGGAAGACATTTAAATGCAGCAGGGCTTTTTAAACTCAATGCTGACCCAATTTTTGCAGGCAAGAGGTCCTATTCTCCAAGTGGATAACTTAGGGTTTTTAAGAGCAGATAGATGTGAATGCACATAATATCTGTGATGGACTAGTTAATTACACATTGGAACACATCAGCCCCTGAGATGAAAAAAAATGCTGTGCTTGAAATTTCAATTGTTGCTTCCTGACACAAGTCTTAAGCCTATCATTATAGTGTTATTACTGTTTGACCACTTGGACAACCTATTATTCTCACAGTGAGGGACAGTTTGATTGACAGAACTCCTAACGAGGATTAGCTTTCTTTGACTAAAAGTGTTTACTTTTTAAATAAGGAATTAAGTACTCTAAGAGATACCAATGTATTGGATGGACAATTATGAATGGGAAGCCAAAAGAGAAAATGCTGGAAAATCTCAGCAGGTCTGGCAGCATCTGTAAGGAGAGAAAAGAGCTGACGTTTCAACTCTAACTGACCCTTTGTCAAAGCTTTTCTCTCCTTACAGATGCTGCCAGACCTGCTGAGATTTTCCAACATTTTCTCTTTTGGTTTCAGATTCCAGCATCCGCAGTAATTTGCTTTTATTAATTATTAATGGGAGATTCTTTCACATAGTCAAATCTATCATAGATGTGTAGGTCTTCATTTCATCTTGCCATGACCCTTCAATTCTGCCCATGGAAGAATTGGGCATATTCCAATTCTTCCGTGGAGCATTGGAAGAATGGAGCATATATGGCGAAAGGGCTGGGTGGAATCATTGTTTGGCATGGCTTGGCATTGAATTGGTGTAGCCACAATAATGGATCAAGCAGCTGAGTAAGACTTCATGGGATGGCATGAGTTGGCACTAGCCTGGCAGAGGGACAATAAGGAGCCATAGAATGAGTGGGGTCATGGTTTGGCATGTTTTGGCACTAACTTGGTAGAGTACCTGCAGGGATCATGGAGTGGGTATAAGGTTAGAGATTGGCATGATGAGTATGAGGGACCACATGCATAAGGTGGCATGGATGGTGCATCGGGAGTAGACAGCGGGTTTGAGTGGAGAGCTAACAGGTCTAACTGCTTTTATTATTACCAGGATGGAGTCTTTCAGCCAGCCGCCCTTGGCATGCAGTAATCCCTGTGGCTGCCTCTGAGTTGTTTTCAGAAGGTCAAAATCGAACCTCCGCACTGCAAGCTGCTTCCATAGCCCCTGGAACAAAATCCAGCTGTTCGGGGCTGTTTGCCCGAGACGGTTTTGACCAACATTTCTGACATTGTGCACCTACCTTTGAAATTCTGGGCCAATGTTTCAGTTCAATGACTTTACATCAAAACTGGAAAAAGCTAGAAAAGTAACAAGTTGCAACCAATTGTGAGGATTGAATTTGGGGTGTGGGGAGAAAAAGGGAAATAGCCATGGCAAAAGGCAGGAAAAAATAATTGACGAAAGGAAAGATGGTGTAAGACCAAAGAAATTAGAAATAGGTCAATTTGAGGAGAAAATAGTGAATAATGTTCATGTCACAGGTAATCCAAAGGGGACACTGGTTCAGTATATTCCCTGATTCATTGGGACTTGTCAAATTAAAATCAATTATTGAAACTCTGGAGCTGAAAGCTAGTCTCAGTAATGGTGACCAATAACAATCATTATCGCATTCACTCACTAATGTCCTTTAACGAAGGTAATAGTCAGCATGTGACTCCAGTTCCACATGGTTCCCTCTTAAATGCCTTCTGAATTGGCATCAGGAAGCCACTCAATTCAAGGTCAATAAAGATGAGGAAAAAATCATGGCTCTTCTCAAATAATAAATAAATAAATAAATAAACTGATTAAAGAAATGAAAATGGGCCTGGAATTGGTGAAACTGGGAAAAGCAGAATCCCCACCAATAGCTGTCTGTCGCCCAAGGAAATCTCTTTGTAATAACCTTTGCTGTTTATATAAAGCCTGCAGCACTAACTCTGCTTCTGTCTCCGCTGGTGTCGTCTGACCTGCTGAGCATTCCCAGCATTTTCTGTTTTCATTTCAGATTTCCAGAATCTGTCATACTCTGCGTTCAGATTTAAGTCAACACGTGAATTGCTTAGTTCACACAAAAGAAAAGAAAATCTAGATACAGTCAAACTGTGGCTAATTTGCTGACACATTCCACAATTAGTCTTATATTTAAACAAAGAGGCCATTATTCTTGTGAGTCTTAACAGCAACAGTACAAAATATGCAAATTGATTTTTCACATTTACCTTATAAACAATTGGGCCTACCATTTTGGGTGGTTAGCACTGCTGCCTCAGGGACCCAGGTTCAATTCCTGCTTCAAGTGACTCTCTGTGTGGGTTTTCTCTGGGTGCTCTGACTTCCTCACACAGTCCACAGATGTGCAGATGTGCAGGTGAATTGGCCGTGCTAACTTGCCCATTGTGTTAGGTGCATTAGTCAGAGGGAAATGGTTCTGGGTGGGTTACTCTTTGGAGGTCGGTGTGGACTTGTTGGGCCAAATGGCCTATTTCCACACTGTAGGGAATTAAATATAAATATTAATAATTTATTCAACGGTATATTGGCATACCCTGGGGATAAGAAAGATAGCTTATAAATGCAAATGTGTATTTTTCTGATTTGCCATAAATTTGGCTTGGGAAAACTGTGTTAAGAAAAATTTGAATAAAATTTGATTTGAGGAAAATAGTTGGTGTGTCATTGCATTTTCATCATACATTTTAAATCACTCAAAGCAGCAAGTGCACAACTATGGACATCAACATAAATTAATTACTAAATAGAGAAATAGGGATTAAATACGAATCAGCTAAGATGTAAAATATACGGAAACTGATCAAAGGGATGTTGAAATAAAATGTAAAAAATTAACAGTATTGTAATCGAAGAGGATTGGAAACAGAAACACTGACGATTGCTTAATGAGGCCTGGCACAAAGCCAATATTCCTGTAAAAGTATTAAATTTAGTGGCTCAAAATGGAAGAAGGGAGAACTTAGCCAAATTATTTGGCAGCTTTATAATGTTATATTCAGCTATTTCACTGTGATCTCTTTTGTCAATGGCTCATTGTTTATTTTCACAAATTAAGGGAGTGTCAAGTGCTTACAGCTAATGTTACTGATAGTTTAAAAGTCTGGCTGATTGTAATTTTTCTCGGCTTATAGCAACAAGTCTTTTCACAGAAATTTAGGTATGGGTGGACTTCTTAAACGTTCACTCCACATGGATTGTGTATATCGGTTGATTGGTCATTTAAGTGACATGGAAAATTTAATAGACCATTGGGGTAGGTGTGGAATATGCTTTAACATGACAGTTACATGGAAGTGTGGGTAAATAAAGGTAAAGTCACCATAGTCCCAGAGACCATTGGGCTACTCTTTCAATAGAGAGAGAGAGAGATAAAACTCATGATGTTTTAACCTGAGGGCCACCTGAGGTAAGGAGTGATGCTGAGAAGATGGGACCTTCAAGGTGACCACAGCTGGTCCAGGAACCGAATCTGCACTGTTGGTGCCATTTTGCATTGCAAACCAGCCATCCAGCCAACTGAATTAACTGACCCCCCCTGTGACTAAGACCTTTTCAACTAATCTCTCAAAAATGTCCAAATCCAGACTGTGGATCATGACTCCTGTGATATTGTGTGACCTGTGGATCATGGGAGAAGTTGGTCCACTTGTGGGGTAATAGGAAATGCTTGCCCCCTCAATGGAGGTGGGGAGTGAAGGGCACAGGCTTGCAACGTGTAACTTTATCCCCCACTGCCAAAAACTGGGAGCACTGGCAATGTGCCAGAATTCCAGAGTTAGAATTTCTAAACATCCTCTATCCCCATCCCAACACATAGTCAGAGACATTAAAACCCGGGCCATGGAATCCGTTATTGACTGAGAACAGAAAAGCAATCAAGACATTGGCTATTCATTGCCCCAAAGCAACATGTTGCTCGTGAAGAGAAATGGTCTACATGTTTTACACATGTCATCGGTGGGATAGGATGCGTATATAATATTGCTTCTTACAGTCCCTTGGTAGGTTCCATTTATTGGTCGTCCGCAGTTGCCCTTAAGAGGTAGTGGTGTGCTTTCCTCTTGCATTTCAGAACATGTTACGTTTACACTGCACCTACAATGGGTGAGAGGGACGAAATTCCAGGGGATTGGCGTGGTGGTGGTGATGAAGAAATGGTAATCAACGTTCAAATCGGAATGATGTCTGATCCAAAAGAGGAACATGGAGTTGAGGGTGTACCTTAATAATTCTGTCCTTGTCCTTCTCAATCATGGAAAAGAAAAGAAATTTGTGGCAGATAAAACGTACTACAGACACAGTTTGTTGGTCATGGTTGGAGTGGATATCAATTTAATGGTGCAAGCAATAATCAAGTAAAATATTTTGTCCAGGAAGGCACTGATCTTTTTCAACATTATTGCAGACTCAACCATCCCAAGTGAGTTGGAGTATTCCAAAACCTTTGTGACTTGAGGCTTGTTCCTGATGGATGGGCTTTGGGAAACCATGGAGACATGACAGGCTGAGTGCTCAGCTTCTGGCCTACACAAGGATCTACAGGTTACAAAAGAAGTCAACCCTTGAAGGATTTCCCACTCACTCGCCACCTGGCTGGGCCCTTGTGGTTCCTTGCTCATTTGAATGCTGCTTTTATATTCAGAATTAGCTATTCTGATTTTAAATGGGCATTCTGCTATTGAGGGGCTAAGTACTAACCTCACCACTGATCCTTTTGGGCCTTACCATTATTGGATTGCTTTGGTTTTTACCTCCAATTTAGAGATATTGTTTACTCTGCAAGTGATTGCCAAACTATTTCATTTTACTCAATCCACTTCCCCATCTAGCCCCTATGTTTTACATGGAACCCCTTGCCTTCGTCAGGCAATACACGAGTACTTAAAGTGCAAGACTGGTGTCTCATAACCATTTCTTTCTGATCATTCCATCTCCTCTCCCATTTTTGCGGCTGTCCTACTGCCAGACACCTTAGTCTTCACTGAACTTCATAAACCAAAGGAATGCCAACGCAGAAAGTGCCTTGGGAACCTTGCCGATATCTAAGGTGCTATGCAAATGCAAACTGCTGTTGACGCTTTATGTATAGATCACCGAATTTCATTCTTAATTTCTATGCTGTCAACTCCCAGCCCAGCATTGACGAAATGGTATATATTTGCACAACTGAAATTTAAGACAAGATTTAGTTTGACCACACCCAGGTGGATCATAAAGAAACAGTTGAACAAAATTACAAGAGATGGTTTGAAATTATTACAATGAGTTGCACCAGCTGCTAGCCTTCCTACTGCACTGGGTTCAAACCTGTTCCCGGCTGTTATGGACTGATGTTGCTCAAATGTCTCCTGTGTGATCAGGGCTGCCAGTTTAAAGGAGATTGTGAACTTGGATTATCAGAAACCTCAGCTCAAATCCTTTCCCTCTGTGCTCTGATCTGTTACAGTCTACATAGTGATGTTACTGACAGCACACAAACAGTACACGATAGGTTCGTAGTTAAAAAAAAAGGCAAAAACAGGTAAATACCTTTGAAGGTGTCAGTCCTGGTTTCATGAAGCACTCTGTACCCTCAGTCAGAGACATTGGTACAGAATCTGGGCTGCCATCTCAATGTGGTAATGAGGAAGTGCTGAATTGTTGCTAAACATTCTGCCTTATTTGAATTGCAATGAAAGTTTTCTCCTGGAGTTCTGGTCAATAAGTACCTCCCATATCAAGAAAAGCAACTTTGCTGGTCAAGCATCTCATTGCAGTTTGTGGGATCTTGCCGTATATTGTATGGCTACATAATGATCAGAATGGAATCTGAAAAGTTACTAATGCCTGAAAAGTACATTGGGATGCCCAGAGGATATGAATGGCATGAGACGCATATGCTTCCTCTTTCCTTTGATCTTCCAACACCAACAATCATCGACAAGTATGAGCATTTGCTGCAGCTTTCACCCTTATTTCCTGCTGAGCTTTCTAGTATATCCCGTAACTCACCACAAAGAACACCAGAGGGGCTTTGTTAGTAAAATTGTTTAAAGCCATTATGAACTTCAAGTGTATAAATGGTGCTACAGATACGTTGGATACATTTACAGTTCCTTTATAGTTCCAATGGCAGTTGTTTAGCTCAGTTTGCTGGATGGCTGGTTAATGATGCCAATCACATGGGTTGAATTCCTGCACCAGCCAATGTTACCATGATGGTGGACCTCTCTCCTTGCCTGAGGGGTGGTGACCCTTAGATTAAAATATGACCAGTTCCCGCTCTGATGTGGGAGCAGGATGACCCTTATGACTCCAAGTTACAGGTTGTGGTTATGTGTGGAGGTGTGCACTTACTGGGTTAACTACTTTCTATGTAAAGCCTTTTTCCCAAGTATACACTTACATCGCAAACCTTTCAAATGGCTGCAAAGAATCTGTAGACAGGATCTAATAGTTTCTGTGATCTTCCTGCCGACTGCAAATCCCATATAATTACAACTGAGTTTGAAGTTCAATTCCTCAGAGATACCCAACACACAGTTCTCTGCTGAAATGACTCTCCTCAAGTTTTGTCTTTCAAATTCACTTACCTGTAAGTTGCTACTCATGAAGTGTGTCTTCTGGTCCTGTGGTTTCTAGTTCATGTATGTTCCCTGCAAATAAATTAAGCAGTTGCTTGCGGGACAGGAAATGCAGAGATCTCTGTTCCATTTCGACCAGGGATAATTTCAAGTCTGTTCTTCTGCTATTGATAAATGCTTGTTATTATTTTGCTAGTCACCCATGTGACCAGCCTTTGTGCTTTAGGTGGGAGAATGAGCCAAGTTAGTTTCTGCATTATCCAGCACACATCAGAAGAATTACATTACGTTGATAAGTTTGACACTGATTGGAGTAAAGATCATCAGTGTTTACAAGCACAAATTGTATCAGAAAGTCTTAACTAGACTTTTCCCCATATAACTGCTTATTAATGACTTAAGTCACTAGCTCTTTATACTAAAACAACGTCACCTGTTACAAACAGGAAGTGCAAAGATTAAGTAAATCACCAACTCCCTACCGCTGTGGCAAGGTTTTGTTCAGTTTCTTTGAAATATCAGACTGGCTTATTAAAGCCATTCAGGTAATTTCATTTCTCCTTTGATTGAAATGTTATTAGTTCCATGGCTTTATGTCATTAATTAAGAAGTGAAGTGATTTTCTGAGATAGACATCCGTGATATTGTGACACCTGCTTCCACTTTTTCTAAATACTGTTAAATGTGTCTCGAATTCTCTGTATTAGATGAATATAAGTGTCAGTTTTGAAACCTAATGTGCTGAAAGCAGGAGTTTGTAACAAACCAAAAATTCTTTTAAAATCTCTTTTGGTTTGATCTGTTGACAGTTTCAGACTTCAGTCTGGTTGAGGACCAGATAACTGGGACACTGGCCCAAGAACCCTCTCAATTTAGAACCAAATGAACCAAAGACAGACTGAAATTTATAAAACGCCTAATCCTGTCTCTCAGACACATCCCCAATCACCTCTGAAGTACATAAGGAGGCCACTTGGCCCACCATGCCTGTTCTAGCATCTTCAAGCCACCTAAAACAAACTCCATGGCTCTGATTGTTAATTGTGTATGACAGTGTGTGATGTCATGGGCATTAATTGGTGCACCATTTAAAAAGAACTAAAATAAACACATATGATAATTAGGTGAGGAGGTGTATGTCGTAATTATGTAAATCTGTTAATAAAGATTTAAGTGTGTGATAATTTGCTCAAGTTTGATCTGACTTACTGGCTTATTGAGGAAAACTTGCTCTCTCGTTGTGGGCTTGTATTTTTTTCCATAACTTCAAACATTTCACAGTTCTGAAAAAAAAAGGTAATACTCTTTGAGTTAACTTCCTGACAGCCAAAACAATTCAATTTCTTATGTGGAGAACTCTTGTTCAAAAGTTTTGGAATCATCCCTTTTCACTGAGGTATTGCCTTCCATAACATAAGCCATAGAAGATAGAGCAGTGTTAACAAAAATATTGAAAATTCTGCACAGGTTTCAATAGTCCATTTTCCACCTCAAGCTTTGTCAATGGAGAAACCTATTTAAAAGTTATCATCATTTACCTGCAGTATTTTTAAGACCCATGCATGATATTTTAATAGGCACTGTCACTGTTATCAATGTCATCTGAGGTAAGATTGCATAACAGGTTAACTCTGATAGATGGGATATGTCTAATTTGCCTAGAACTGTAGGTTTGACCCAATGGTTAACTTTATGGGTAATGTCGTTATGTTCCTTTGCACTGTCACTGTGTTGTTGGAATGTTATTCAGGAAGTGGGAGATTTGATAGTGGTATACAAGGTTATGACAGACTTAGAGAAGCTGGTTCATTGTGAAAGGACATGGAGACACTGAATGAACATTTTTGTTTCAGGTACGTTCCCCACATGTAAATATGTCAGCGTTAGCCATGGACACAGATACATTTCCCCGAACACAATTTCAGAAGGAAAATTTCAGTTTGCAGAGCTTCCTTTTTTCCATCTGTGTTAAAATCACAGCTAGGAATGTCAAATTGTACTTTTTTAAAAATGTGTGTTTGATTTTCTGGCTGCCAGTTTCTCAACAGAGAAGACAAGGCGAATGAAAGCCCCATCTTTGACGAAGTGTGTTAGCAATTGGTGGATCCAGGTGAGAAAGAGGAAAGCAGGAGTCAGAAATGTGATGAAGAGCTATGTTTAATGATTGAGAGTTTACAAAACAACCAAGAAACTTCAAAAGATATTCTCTTTGTCTGATAGCATTGGCTGGCCCTCTGAACATTGCCGAGTCCCCAAGGGGCAATTGAACATATCCTCTAATGGCACACAGCCTGAACAGATGAATGATAGACTGTATGTGAACGATTCCTTTGACTGATGGTAGCTGGGATCTAGTGATGGGCTCTGCGCTCCTGTGCCCCTCCCCAATCATCCAACCCCCAGCAAGACTGGACTGAGACCTCGCTCCCAGCCATTTCTCGATATGGCCATTTGGTTTAATACACGTGCAGTGCATTTATCACACAGGAGCAGCTGGCACAAGCTGTAAGTGTTAAACTGACGTCATGGTGTGCCCTCATACCACCCCCTCTGGACTGATCCCTACTGACAAGCAGCCTGTCTGTGAGTCTGTGCAAAAGAACACATCGATATGGCAGTGCTGATAGCTTTGAAGGATCAGTCTAGTAATAGGAATGGCCCAGCACAGTAGGGCCAGCCATGGAGGAGAGGTGACAGAGAGCTAACAGAGCAGGTGAGCAGCCCTGAGATGGCACTTGGTTTAGTCCATGGGCTGCCTCAGTGTCCTTGAAGCATCCTTTACGCGTTAGATGCTGAGGCACCCTGCAATTGCAAGTTTGTGGTGCCAGTGCAGCGTGCCAGTGCATCGGAGAGGTGCCATGAAAATCAGGATGGACTGGCAAATACGAGATGTTAGTGTCGGTGGACAGGATGACTTTGGGAGATGTTTCTGGCTGGTGGATTGTGCTCTGTGATGCTGTTTGGTGCTGATCACCAGGTACCTGTTCCAACTTCCATGTTGCACAATTGTGAGATCTCGCTTGTTTGGTGAATTTGGTAACATAGGAAGCGGATAATTAATGAGGTGAGTTACGGCATTAATAAGGCATTGAACAAGCTCCAACCCCTCCTAGACTAGTCGACTGCTGCTACTTGTCACTTCCCAGCATGTTGGAGCAGTGGGTCAGATTGGACCTGAAATGGGTAATTATTGATCACTTCTACCCCTCGGCATTGAAATGAATTGAATGAGCTTTATTGTTACATGAACTCAAATGAATACAGCAAAATATTTATAAGTCACCACTTACAGCGCCATCTATGGCACAGAGTATCCTGGTACAATCCTTATATTGCAGAATAGAGACATGAAGAAAGAAGAGTTACATTACAGTTATACCCAGTTTAACCAATGGGCAGAAAAACATAAAAAAAGTTAAAAAGACAAACATTGCAGTCCCTCTCTGAGGGCTGTCCGTGCCAGTCTGTGTAAGGGTGGGAAGCTCCATGTGGTCTGACTGATAGCTGCGGCCACACTCCACAGCAGATCCCTGCCCCAGCCCCTGGTCACTGGGTATCCCCGCCCCAGTCCCTGGTCACTGGGTATCCCTGCCTCAGTCCCTGGTCACTGGGTATCCCTGCCTCAGTCCCTGGTCACTGGGTATCCCTGCTCCAGTCCCTGGTCACTGGGTATCCCTGCTCCAGCCCCTGGTCAGTGGGTATCCCTGCCCCAGCCCCTGGTCACTGGTGATCCGTGCCCCAGCCCCTGGTCACTGGGTATCCCTGCCCCAGCCCCTGGTCACTGGTGATCCCTGCCCCAGCCCCTGATCACTGGGTATCCTTCCACAGTCCCTGGTCACTGGGTATCCCTGCTCCAGCCCCTGGTCACTGGGTGTCACTGCCCCAGCCCCTGGTCACTGGGTATCACTGCTCCAGCCCCTGGTCACTGGGTATCTCTGCCCCAGCCCCTCGTCACTGGGTATCCCTGCCCCAGTCCCTGGTCACTGGGTATCCCTGCCCCAGCCCCTGGTCACTGGGTATCCCTGCTCCAGTCCCTGGTCACTGGGTGTCCCTGCTCCAGTCCCTGGTCACTGGGTATCCCTGCCCCAGCCCCTGGTCACTGGTGATCCGTGCCCCAGCCCCTGATCACTGGGTATCCCTTCCACAGCCCCTGGTCACTGGGTATCCCTGCTCCAGCCCCTGGTCACTGGGTATCCCTGCTCCAATTCCTGGTCACTGGGTGTCACTGCCCCAGCCCCTGGTCACTGGGTATCACTGCTCCAGTCCCTGGTCACTGGGTATCCCTGCTCCAGTTCCTGGTCACTGGGTATCCCTGCCCCAGTCCCTGGTCACTGGGTATCCCTGCCCCAGCCCCTAGTCACTGGGTATCTCTGCCCCAGCCCCTGGTCACTGGGTATCACTGCCCCAGTCCCTGGTCACTGGGTATCCCTGCCCCAGTCCTTGGTCACTGGGTATCCCTGCCCCAGCCCCTCGTCACTGGGTATCCCTGCTCCAGTTCCTGGTCACTGGGTATCACTGCCCCAGTCCCTGGTCACTGGGTATCCCTGCCCCAGCCCCTGGTCACTGGTGTCCCTGCTCCAGTTGCTGGTATACTTGCTCTGGTTTCGTGCATCCTTGCTTCAGAACTGGGAGACCGAGACCGAGAGGAGGGAAGGGAATGGAGGACAGATGGAGAAGAGAAAGACGAAGAACCCGCGGAGCAGGACTGCGCCAGATGGAGTGTCCTATTCTGCCACTATCTTACTGGTAGCTTTAGGAGAGGTTCCACATCCCACCCTCGGCTACCCCCCGCCTAACTGGCAACTCACTTCGGACCAGTCAGATTGCATGGATGGTCTAATTGGGTAAGTTTCAGCCTGGACTCTGTCGTGTCCCCTAATATCATCAGCTGGGATTGTAACACCTTGGATTGCAGCTGTTTTACTACAAAGTGACTGTTTCTCGGTGTTTCTGGAGAAAGTGACTCCGGCTAGATTTTCCTGTCCTTCGTCACACGTGGATGGGGAAGTAGCTGGGGTGCAGGGGGGGTGTGGGTATGTTTAAAATGTCAAGGACACTGGCCTATCACTTTCCAACCCAACCCAAACCATTCTCTGTAATCAGAAGGAGGGGCTGATAAGGCCATCTGTCCTAAAGTCTACCGAGTGACCAATAATTGCCCATTTCAGGGCCAACCTGACTCCGCGATTACAATATGCAGGTTAGTGGCAGGCAGGCATGAGTGGGAATGCCATCTGTTTTTTTTGACACATTCACAGTAATAGGGGGTAGCTGGTTAGGTCAGCATTTATTATCACTCCCTAATGGCCCAGATGGCAGATAAGAGTCATAGAGCCATGGAGTCATAGAAATGTACAGCATGGAAACAGACCTTTCAGTCCAACTCCTCCATGCCAGATATCACAACCCAATCTACTCCCACCTGCCAGCACCCAGCCCACATCCCTCCAAACCCTACCTTTTCATAAACTCATCCAGATGCCTTTGAAATGTCTGAATTGTCCCAGCCTCCGCCACTTCCTCTGGCAGCTCACTCCATATACGTACCATCCTCTGCGTGAAAAAGTTGCCCCGTAGGTCTCTTTTATGTATTTCCCCTCTCACCCTAAACCTATGCCCTCTAGTTCTGGAATCCCCCACCCAGGGAAAAGACTTTGTCTATTTATCCTATCCATGCCCCTCATGATTTTATAAACCACATGGCTGTGGGTTTGGAATCACTTGTAGGCCAGGCCAAGTAAAGATGACAGTTTCTTTCCCTAAAGGGCATTAATGAGCCTTTGTATGACTTTCTGAAAAGGCAGGAGGAAAGGGAAGGGCACATCATTTGGAGGGGGTTGGCCTACATACAATGGGAAAGAGGGGTGTCGTTTGGTATGCTTTCCTTTCTTGGTCAAAGTATTGAGTACAGGAGCTAGGAGGTCATGTTGTAGCTGTACAGAACATTGGTTAGGCTGCTGTTGGAATATTGCTTGCAATTCTGGTCTCCTTCCTATTGGAAAGATGTTGTGAAATTTGAAAGGGTTCAGAAAAGATTTACAAGGATGTTGGCGGGATTGAAGGATTTGAGCTATGGGGAGAGGCTGAACAGGCTGGGGCTGTTTTCCCTGGAGTGTCGGAGGCTGAGGGGTGACCTTATAGAGGTTTACAAAATTATAAGGGGCATGAATAGGGTAAATAGGCAAAGTCTTTTCCCTGGGAGTCCAGAACTAGAGGGCATAGGTTTAGGGTGGGATGGGAAAGATATAAAAGTGACCTCAGGGGCAACTTTTTCACGTAGACGGTGGTACGTGTATGGAATGAGCTGCCAGAGGATGTGGTGGAGGCTGGTACAATTGCAACATTTAAGAGGCATTTGGATGGGTATATGAATAGGAAGGGTTTGGAGGGAGATGGGCCGGGTGCTGGCAGGTGGGATTAGATTGGGTTGGGATATCTGGTCAGCATGGACGGGTTGGACTGAAGGGTCTGTTTCCATTCTGTACATCTCTATGATTCTATGACTCTATTACCCAAGGAGCCACTCCCTCCCTGCTCCTGGTCCCTGGCCTCCAAACCTCACCCTCTCATTCTCCTCTATCCCTCACTCCTCAGTTCCCTCTTTCCTCCCTGACTTATCCCTCACTCCCCAGGATCCAAGCTCTCCTCTTCCCAGGAACAGCTGCCAGTCTCAGCAGCAGCCACTGCTCAGTTCTGGTGTTGCTGGTCAAGCCTTTGGCCAGCAAATCTCCGGGGCAGGACTTCCCCACACTGAGGGTCAGGGGTCTGACCCTCACCTCATCGTGGAGTACGTTCTATCTGAGGGGCAACCATATTTAAAGTAGGTGGAGGTGGGTACTGCAGATACTGGAGATTAGAGTCAAGATTAGAGTGGTGCTGGAAAAGCACAGCAGGTCAGGTAGCATCCAAGGAGCAGGAAAATCAACGTTTCAGGCAAAAGCCCTTCATCAGGAATTTTAAGTATTTAGAGTAGGTCAATTTGAGGTCTACATGTGGGAGTGAGTGGTCAGTCTCCTCTTAAAACCTAGCCTGTGGTTTCAGGCCAGTGTAGTGACAACCTCAAGACTTCAACCTCATAATGTCTCAGCCACATATTACACTGGCTCTCCCAGGAGACAGCCCACTCTATACAGCCCATTCTACATTGATACCTTCCATCAGGTTAACCCTCTGTCCCCTACATTGTACCCAGAGCCTGGTAATTACAATACCTGTAGTTCATACCTGGGCATTCCCTTTGCCTGTGCGGGGCATTGTCAGTGCAAATTATGCTGCTCCAAAACCGTATCTGAGGTAAGGCATTTTACAAGAGGGAGTCTCAACTTTATACAGTAATTGCAATAGCATCTGCAAACAGCAGGCAACTTTCCTATCTGCAGAAATCATGTGTTTCGTGATCAGGAATACATTCACTTGAAGTTCACAACCTTGGCTCTTTCATAAATAATCCCTCTGCTTTCTTCAATATTTTTACCTTGCTTTCAAAAAAAACCTGTCCGCATGCGTGAGGTTTATTTTTGGCTTTCCCCCAGCAATTCCTTTCATCTCTTTCTTTTGAATGGATCACACTCCACCCCCACAATGCACCCATTTAAAACTCGCAATTTGCAGCAATATTAAGGGTTATTCCACTCCTGGGAAATATTGAATGACAAATTCCAAGATTTTTTAAGTCTCTTGAGCACAAAAGGAGTAACAATGCACTGCTTGCTGGAGCTCTGGCTATTATCACTTCAGAAGCTACTTGTGTCCAATCACCATAAAAATCAGAACATCAGAGGTAAGAGGTATAAAATTACTGGGGGGGGGAGCATAGATAAGATAGACAGGAAGAAACCTTTCACTTTGATGGAGGGATCAATGACCGGGGTGGGGGGGCGTAGATTTAAGGGAAAGGGCAGGAGGTTTAGAGGCGAGAGAGTCATAGAATCATAGAGATGTACAGCATGGAAACAGACCCTTCAGTCCAACCCGTCCATGCCGACTAGATATCCCAACCCAATCTAGTCCCACCTGCCAGCACCCGGCCCATATCCCTCCAAACCCTTCCCATTCATATACCCATCCAGATGCCTTTTAAATGTGTAATTGTACCAGCCTCCACCACTTCCTCTGGCAGCTCATTCCATACATGTACCACCCTCTGTGTGAAAAAGTTGCCCTTTATGTCTCTTTTATATCTTTCCCCTCTCACTCTAAACCTATGCCCTCTAGTTCTGGACTCCCCGGTCCCAGGGAAAAGACTTTGCCTATTTACCCTATTCATGCCCCTCATAATTTTGTAAACCTCTCTAAGGTCACCTCTCAACCTCCGACGCTCCAGGGAAAACAGCCCCAGCCTGAGAGCCATAGAAATGTACGACATGGAAACAGACCCTTCAGTCCAACTTGTCCACATCAACCAGATATCCTAATCTGATCTAGTCCCTTTTGCCAGCTTTTGGCCCATACCCCTCTAAACCCTTCCTATTCATATATACATCCAGATGCCTTTTAAATGTTGTAATTGTACCAGCCTCCACCACTTCCACTGGCAGTTCATTCCATTAATGCACCATGCTCTGCGTGAAAAAGTTATTCCTTGGATCCTTTTTAAGTCTTTACCCTCTTACCTTAAACCTATGCCCTCTTGCTTTGGACTCCCCTACCCTGGGGAAAAGACTTTGTCTACTTACCCTATCCATGCCCCTCATGATTTTATAAACCTCTATAATGTCACCCTCCAGCCTCTGACGCTGCAGGGAAAACAGCCCCAGCCTATTGAACCTCTCCCAGTAGGTCAAGCATTTCAACCCAGATAACATGCTGGTGAATGTTTTCTGAACCCTTTCAAGTTTCACAATATCCTTCCTATAGCAGGGAGAGCAGAATTGAATGCAATATTCCAAAAGCATCCTTACCAATTTCCTGTACAGCTGCAACATGATGTTTCAACTCCTATACTCAATGTTCTGACCAATGAAGGCAAGTGTATCAAAGGCCTTCTTCATCATCCTGTCTACCTGTGACTCCACTTGCAAGCAACTATGTTCCTGTACCCCTTGGGTCTCTTTGTAAGGAAACAAACTTTATGTAAGATTGTAAGTAAACAATTACCTATTTCTTTATATTTCTACTATTATATAAAGTAATGCTTAACTTTTTAACTCTCGTTTCTCTTACTATCTTGTATATAAGGTTTTTTGTCCCTGGGTACCTTGGCACCTAAGCTGACATGTGTGTTGACACTGTATACTTTGAACTGTACTCCTGTCCTTCTCTACTTGAGTACATGTGATAATAAAATCTAAAACCTAAATCTGAAAAACTAAAATTTGAACATTTTCACCCAGTGGCTGGTGGGAATCTGGAACTCATTTTCTGTGAAGATGGTTGAGACAGAAACCTTCATAACATTTAGATTCGATTCCTTACTGTGTGGAAACAGGCCATTTGGCCCAACAAGTCCACATTGACCCTCCGAAGAGTAACCCACCCAGACCTATTTCCCTCTGACTAATGCACCTATCACTGTGGACAATTTAGCATGGCCAATTCACCTGACCTGCACATTTTTGGACTGTGGGAGGAAACCCACACAGATGCAGGGAGAATGTGCAAACTCCACAGACAGTCACCTGAGGCTGGAATTAAACCTGAGTCCCTGGCACAGTGCCAACCACTGAGTCACCATGCCACCTGTAAAAAGTACTTAGATGTGCACTTGCAATATCAAAGCACACAAGACCATAGGACAAGTGCCAAAAAATGGCATTGGAGTAGTTAGGTGGCTGTTTTGACTGGCTGCAATGGGCCGAAGGGCCTTCTTCTGTGTTGATAGATCTCTGTGACTCTATAACAACATGAGAAAACTGGCTGTGCCATTGCCTCATTCACTGGAAATAAGGAACATTATAGTCATGGAAAAGAGAATCATGATGAATAGTGTATGACCTTTCAAGATCTTTGCAACAGAAAAGAGTGGAAAATATGTGGTTGGACACTGATGAAAAACTATCAGCTTTCCAATTTCTGTGAGCAGTGAATCAGACCAGTTCTACTGCCCTCAAGATCCCAAATTCAATTCAGATTTCTGTCAAAATAGTAAATCCCTATATCAAGACAGTATTGCTGTAAATAATAAAGAGATGGCATTTTCTTCTTTTATAACAATCACTAAGCCTACATCTGTCTGAAGATTCTAGCAATATCATTAAGTGATATCTAATGGACCTGCTGCGTATTTTCAGTAGTTTCTGTTTTTGTTTCATCTTTTCAAATCCAGTGTATTTTGCTTCTGTATCTTTCAGCACTCTGAGGGGATAATTCCCTCGTGATAGCCTGGTCCATTTTGCACTTACCCCCAGTATCCACCTTTCTGTACAAGCACAGGAGATACAAACCTGCTCATTTACCTCCTGGATATCCAGGACCCAAAACACTCCTCCCACGTGAAACAATGGTTTCCCTGCATCCTGTTGCAGTTTAGAATTAGAATCATACCCAGTGCTCATCATGGCATCTGCTGTACAATAGGGAGACCAACCACAAATTTCACCACAAGGGAGACCTTCTCTTGCTGTGGTGAAAATAGCAGAAGATGTTGGGAGTCCTAAGTTCTGGCCTCAAATCCAGTACTTCTAAGTTTTGCAGAGTTGTGATTGGGGGTGAGCTCGTCCATCTGGGTTTTGCAAAGTCAAATGGTAATTTCAATCATCAATTGACTCTGCTCAATTTGGATTTGGAAATGCCTGCTGTCTGGAATCTGGCATGTGGAGATTAGACGAGGTAAGAGCAAGTCTGTTTTTAGTGTCTTTCTTTTGTATAGCCAGTGTTCATCTTTGGAGAGTCAACATGCCCCTTTGGATATGGTCCAAGGAGGCTCTGCAAGCCGAAGCTCAGGGATTCTTTGGAGGTGTCAGGGATCTTTTGGAGGGGTAGTCATGTGACCTTTTGGTGTGTTAACTGTGGGGAATCTTGGGTGTAAAAGGTGCATAATTGGTTTGGATCTGTTCAATTTGTCAAGAGTTGTTAAGGCCTTGTCAAGAAATGTCAAGAAATAGGTGTGACCTATTAAGAACTGTCAAAACATGTCAGAAATGGCAAAGATGTGTCAAAAAATTGTTGCATTGTTAAGAACTTCCAAGAGCTCTCAAGAAATGTTGAAAAGTGGCAACATCTATCAAAGTGTGTTTTATGAATGAGAGTGTTTTTTTTCAATAGAGTGCAGCATGATATAGAACTTTAAGTAGTAGAACTTTATTTGTTCTCCTGTGTGCATGAATATTTCTGCATGTTTAATGAGTAGGTATGGTACATAAAGGGGGAAAGGATGATGGTGTAATTAGGCAATAAGTTGGCATAGAGAGTATGAAGGTGATTATGTAGAGGAGTAGAAGGTACAATAGTGGATACGTGCAGCTGGGGTGATGGGTCGAGGGCAATAGAGACTATAGGTTGGCATGAATGGGGCATGGGAACCAAATGGGACTGAAAGTGTAAAGTGAGTGTGAGACATTAGGGCTGCAGGAAAATTTCGATGTTGTGATCTTCGATTTTAGATTTTAGATATGGTGCTGGAACCCTGAGGCAGACTTTCCAACCAGCTCACCTTGGGAACTGACAGTTTCCACCAGGCATCTCCCAGGTCTCCTGGCTCAGCGGCCATTCCAGACCGCTTCTCCCCAGACCAAAAACAAGGAGTGTGGGCGGGCATTGGGATTGCGATGTTCAGAAGGAGCTCAATGAGGAGAAGTAGCTCATTTCCTGATTAGGCACAGTCCTCTCGAACCAAGACTGAGCTGAACAACAATGTCTGTCAGAACTTTTTCTCTGCTGATTTTGATTGTTCACCTTTAATTGTGTTTGCTTTTCATTTTGGAGAGCAGATATTCTGTCTTTCGCACTTTCTCCAGGCATATATCTTGTTTACTTATTCAACCACTCAACTTGATCTCACTCCAGAATTATTCAATATTTCCAACCCTATATCCTACATCAAGCCTTGCCTGTTGTTCTTTTTCCTATCTTTTCCCCCTTTCATTTGCTTAAAGTCTATTGTGTATCTAACCATGTCCTATTCCAATGAAAGGACAGCAGCTGGAAAGGTTAACTCTGCGTCACTCTGCACAGGCACTACCTGATCTGTGGAGCAGTCCCAGTATTCTCTATACTCCATAGTTGGTCTGCTTAGTAACATTTTGTGATGTAGTAGCTTGTTTTGGTCACTTGCCTTCAGTTGGCTTGCATGGTCCGACTCAAATGTGCAAAGCCCGATCTGTGGAAAACAGTCCATCATTTTCCCGCTGACACATTAAGCTCAGGGGTTCCCAGCTTTCTGCAAGCTTGAGCAGGTCCGTTCATGATTGCTACAATCATCCTCTGACCACAAAGATTGAAAGGGCCTCTCTCCTGATTGAAATCAATCCATTGTGCAACATTTTAAGGTGTGTATTGACTTCATTATGTCCAACCACATATTTTCCACTCTTCTCTGTTGCAAAGATGCTGATTCCTCCTCATCTAATTCTTCACGTCTTATCCTCCAACTTTCAGTAGTGTGCCATTGATAGTGTCCCCACTTCTAGTGGTTAAGCCACTCCAGAATATCTTATGTTAATGACCCCTTATTATAAAATTCAAATGGATCTTCAGGAGCTCTGTGGAGACATGTTACACTCTCGACTTAAATCATTGGCAGATTTAAGATTATGGAAGAAGAAATATATATATTAGCAACTACATACAAATTGATATTTGAATTAACTTGTTATTAAATTGCAATCTTATTTTCATCTTTGCTTGATTTTCATTGCAAACACTTCTTAGATTCTAACCAGGTCCGTCCTTCAAAGCTTATTTTCATGCATTCTCAGCATTTGGCTGTTGCAAGCAAGGCTGGTGTTTATCAACCATCCCCGATTGTCCTTGGAAAGGAGGTGAGGTGCTTGCTTCTTGAACCAGTGCAGAGTGTGGGTGAAGGAACTGGCACAGTGCTGTTTATCAGGAGGCTCCAGGATTTGAAAGCAGTGATGGTAAAGGAGCAATGTGTCCATGCCAGGAGGGTGGGTGACCTGGAGGGCAATGTGAAGTTACTAATGTTCTCATTATAGCTGCTGTTCTTCTCTCTGGTGGAAGTTGAAAGTTTGGGAGGTGCTGTCGGGAAAGTGCATCAACCCTGAAACACTATCTCACTGCCTCTTATGCAGAGTTTAAACATCTCACGACACCAGGTTATAGTCCAAAAGGTTTACTTGGAAGCACTGGCTTTCGGAATGCCGTTCCTTAATCACATGGAATATAATGATCTTGTCCTCCACAACCTGATGACGGAGCAGTGCTCCAAAAGCTAGTGTTTCCAAATAAACCTGTTGGACTATAACCTGGTGCTGTGTGATTTTTAACTTTGTCCACCCCAGTCCAACACCGGCATCTCCAAATCATCTCTTATGCAGAAAGATCTCCTGTAAGGTTGTGAATGCTGCTGAAATCATTTTCTCCTTTTAAACCCACTTGGCCACTATCAAATCGTAACAAATATATTCTAATCACAGTGCATGCTTTTGAACATTCTTCTCCCATTCGCTTGGCCGTGCTTCCTGTGCCCTTCTGTGACTTCACGGCACATTCCTGCTTCAGAACCAATGCCCAACACCAATGATCCTGACTCTTTTATTATTTCCATCTGCCATAGCTTACGGGCAAGAGGACAGATGCGAGAAACATTTGCAAAGGTCAAACAGCTCAATTTTAACTTGTCAAGTTCTTTCATTTGCATAATGGAAGTTGTATTTAATTGGACAACTCACCCCACTGCTTTCGGTTCTGCTGCTGGCTACAAAGCAATTTTCCATTGAACCTTAGGAATTACCTTTTGAAAGTTCCAGTTAAATTTGGATTCTACCATTGGGTTTTTGAATCTAGTTCCACACATTGAGACTTCTTTTTACTGCAGATTGTTGTCAGAATAAGGTAATTGCATCAAGTGGAGCAGTGAGGGAAGGATCCTCCATTTGGCCCCTCTTTCTTAAAAATTTGTTCTTGGGATGTTGGCATCTCTGGCAAGGCTGGCATTAATGGCCCATCTCTAATTGTCCTGGTGTAGGTGGTGTTGGGCTGCAGAGATACTCAGATTGTGCTGCTCGGGAGGGAGTTCCAGAATCGCAACCCAGCAACAGTCAATAAAAAACAAAGATTAATTTCTAAGTCAGGATGACTATGGCTAGGGGCAGGGGGTAGTAATTTGCAGGAGATGGTATTCCTATGCTCCTGTTGGCCTTGATCTTCTAGGTGGCACAGTTCACAGGTTTGGACGGTGCTATTACAGGAGCCCTGGAGAGTTGCTGCAGTGCATCTTGTAGATGGTCCACACCGAGGCCACTGTGCATGGTTGATGGAGAGAGTGTCAATCAAGTGGGTTGCTTTGTCCCAGATGCCTCCAAGCTCCTCTTCAATGTTGTTGGAGCTCCATTCATCCAGGTCTTCTATCCAGGTATTCTATGGAGGGTATTCTATCACATTGCTGACTTGTAACTGGTAGCTGGTAAACAGGCTTTTGGGAGTTGAATTACATATGACAGAAATGTCAGCCTCTGATTTGCTCTTTCACCACAATACTTATATAGACATTGTCACTTATATATCTATTGTAGGCTGTAATGGTAGATTTCTTCTATCATCTGGATGACCAATATCCACCTCCCTTTTCACGTGAGAACCCTGGATACTTTTAGATGAACTCTCCCTGTCTTTACTGTAATGCCATAAGATAGAACAGCCAAAATAGGCCATCCACCTCATTGAGTGCACTCCGTCATTCAATGAGATCATGGTTGATCTCATAATTCTCACTTCACTTCTCTGCCTTGTCTCCTTAACCCTTATATGATAACTCCTTCAAGGCTGATGGGAAATCACTAATTCATCTCCTCATGGAGCTCGTTGAGTATGATTTCCCTTGATTACAGGCAATGGCCTGGCCAGCTCATCACCTGAGACCTTGGCCCCTCTTATAGTGCAGTGGTAATCTCCCTACGCTTGGACCAGGAGGTCCGGATTCAAGTCCCAGCTGCTTCAGCTGTGTGTACTAACATCTCTGAAAAGTTTGATTAGAAAACAGGTTAAAAAAACAAACCAGACCCAGGGAGGGATCTGCAGACTGTCTGTCCCAGGCTGGGTCTAACCTATTTATGCCATAATAGCGGCTCCATTTTGGTGTTCAACAATGAACAATGTTCCTCTCCAGTCAGACTTCCTGAATTATTATACCTTGAATCACGTAATGATCATAAATCAGTCTATAAATTTTAGACTTGAACATACTGAACCATACAACCTGAACACCTGTCTGGTTCAGCTGATTCACTACCCTCTGAGTAAAGAAATTCCTCCTCAGCTCTGTCTTACGTGTGTGATCTCTTACTCTGAGAGTACGCCCTCTGGTCCTGGACTCTCCCATAAGCAGAAGCAGCCTTATAACTCCCCTCAATCCTGTGAAGAATCATACATGCTTCAAAAAAGGTTTCCACACATTTTTCTAAACTCCAAAGAGTACGAGCCCAAACTACTCAACCACTCCACATCAGAAAATCCCTCTATACCCAGAATCTTGCTTTTCCATCCTCCAATGCCAGAATGTCTTTCCTTAGATAAGGGACTGAAACTGTTCACAGTATTGTACATGTGATCAGATTGGTGTCTTGTACAGTTTTAGAAGGAGGATCAGCAGAAAAGTGGAACAAATGGGAACAAGAATGTTAGAAGTTGTTACAAGCAGGACAAAGGATTAACTTGCAATTTTTGACAAAATAGGAAATGGAAGATTCATGTGTGGCTGTTTCACCCTAGATTCATGTTTCTGGGTTTGTATTTCATGAGGAGATTTTTTAAAATTACAGTGTATTATACAGTAACAACTTGATCTTTGGGAGAATGTCTATTTTGACCACTTTTACCTTTACAGAGGTTTGCAGGTTTAATAAAAGCTAGAAGAGAATGAAAGTGTTATAGAACAGCGCAGTACAGGCCCTTCGGCCCTCGATGTTGTGTCGACCTGTGAAAATAATCTCTAACCTACACTGTTCCATTATTATCCATATGTATGTCCAATGCCCATTTAAATGCCCTTAATGTTGGCGAGTCTACTACTGTTGCAAGCAGGCCGTTCCACCCCCTACTACTCTCAGTAAAGAAACTACCCCTAATATCTGTCCTAAACCTATCACCCCTCAATTAAAAGCTATGTATCCTCGTGCTAGTCTTCACCATCTGAGGAGAAACACTCTCACTGTCCACCCAATCTAACCCTCTGGTTATCTTGTACATCTTGATTAAGTCACCTCTCAACCTTCTTCTCTCCAACGAAAACAGCCTCTGTTCCTCAGCCTTTCTTCATAAGACCTTCCTTCCATACCAGGCAACATCCGAGTAAATCTCCTCTGAACCCATTCCAAAGCTCTCACATCCTTCCTGTAATGTGGTGACCAGAACTGCACGCAATACTCCAGGTACGGCCGCACCAGTGTCTTGTACAGCTGAAGCATGACCTTGTGGCTCCAAAATTCAATCCCCCTAACAATAAACACCAACACACCATATGCCTTCTTAACAACCCTATCAACTTTCAAGGATCTATGTACCTGGACACTAAGATCTGTCTGCACATCTCTGCCAAGAATTTTACCATTAGCCCAGTACTCTGCATTCCTGTTATTTCTTCCAAAGTGAATTACCTCACACTTTTCCACATTAAACTCCATTTGCCACTTCTCAGCCCAGCTCTGCATCTTATCTATGTCCCTGTCTAACCCACAACATCCTTTGGTACTATCCACAACTCTGCCAGCTTAGTGTCATCTGCAATTATTCTAACCTGTTCTTCTACGCCTACATCCAGATCATTTATAAAAATGACAAACAGCAGTGGCCCCAAAACAGATCCTTGCAGCACACCACTGGTAACTGAGCTCCAGAATGAACATTTCCCATCAACCACCAGTCTCTGTCTTCTTTCAGCTAGCCAATTTCTGATCTAAATTGCTAAATCACCTTCAATCTGTATTTTGTGCAATGTTGCATTGTTCCAGCATTTCACTGCTAACATTTTGGCTGAACTTAGAAATTAATGAAAGCGAAGAATGAATAGAGACAAGGATTTTAATCAGTACCCTGTCATTTATTAACAGCCATGATGTGGATGTGCTGGTGTTGGACTGGGGTGGACAAGGTCAGAAGTCACACGTCACTTGATGAAGGAGCAGCATTCCAAAAGCTTGTGATTTCAAATAAACCTGTTTCCTCAGATTACAACAGGATCTGGACCAGCTGGGCTAATGGGCTGAGAAGTGGCAGGAGTTTAATTCAGATAAATGTGAGGTGCTGCATTTTGGGAAAGCAAATCTTAGCAGGACTTATACGTTTAATGGTAAAGTTTGAACAAAGAGACCTTGGCGTGCAGGTTCATAGCTCCTTGAAGGTGGAGTTGCAGGTAGATAGGATAGTGAAGAAGGTGTTTGGTATGCTTTCCTTTATTGAGTATAGGAGTTGGGAGGTCATGTTGCGGCTGTACAGGACATTGGTCAGGCCACTGTTGGAACATTGCGTGCAATTCTGGTCTCCTTCCTATTGGAAAGATGTTGTGAAACTTGAAAGGGTTCAGAAAAGATTTACAAGGATGTTGCCAGGGTTGGAAGATCTGAGGTACAGGGAGAGGCTCAACAGGCTGGGGCTGTTTTCCCTGGAGTGTCGGAGGCTGAGGGGTGACCTTATAGAGGCTTACAAAATTATGAGTGGCATGAATAGGATAAATAGACACAGTCATTTCCCTGGGATCAGGGAGTCCAAAACTAGAGGGCGTAGGTTTAGGGTGAGAAGGGAAAGATATAAAAGAGACCTAAAGGGCAACATTTTCACACAGAGGGTGGTATGTGTATGGAATGAGCTATCAAAGGATGTGGTGTAGGCTGGTACAATTGCAACATTTAAGAGGCATTTGGATGGGTATATGAAAAGGAAGGGTTTGGAGGGATATGGGCCAGGTGCTGGCAGGTGGGACTAGCTTGGGTTTGGCTATCTGGTCGGCAAGGATGGGTTGGACTGAAGGGTCTGTTTCCATGCTGTACATCTCTATGACTCTATGGCTATAACCTGGTGTTGTGTGACTTTTGACCTTTATTAACAGAAAGTAACACTCATACATTGTCAAGATTTGTCCTTAAAAGGTATAATGATAAGGAAATTTGCAGTAAGTTACAACACAAATTTATAGTCACAAATCCTCTCTCTCGTATTGTTCACGATCCCCATTCGGGGTATATCCATTCTCAGAAAGGTCAACATAATGTCCTCCAAATGCTATTTCATAAATAACCATAAAAGGGTTAATGAGTCATGCAGATAAACTCTCTCTCCATCTAAAAGACTTTCTTAGCTTCCCTGTAATCTCATCCTCTGATGCTTTCATGCTGCAGACTGGCTTTGAATGCTCCTTCCCACGTGCACGGACTCCCACAGTGATGCTGTTCCTCCGTAGAGTCTCTGTTGCTTCCCCTTTCCTTGATTCCCTGCCATGGAATTGCACCTTTGCTAATTCCTATAGACATGTTCAGCCTCTGATATTTTCTGTTCCTCAGAGTCATCTTCAAATATCTTCAACTCTGCATCTCGTTACTCTTTTTGTTCAGACTTTTCCGTTGCTCCCTCCTGCATAGATGCTAGGATTGTCAATCCTCTAGCATGCTTCCAAACACTTCCCGAATTAAAATGTAATCTCTTGGAAAACTCAGAGTGACGCGAGAAAACATTATGAGCTCTTTTATAAAAATGGCTTTGACCACCTTTATTTATTCAGTGTAATGATGTTGCAGGTAGGAGTTAACACAAAAGCATAAAGTGTTGTGCAAATTGGAAAACAGAAGTAAAAAAAAAGTAACTATTACTGCATACATCCAGAAAGTGTGTAGAGTGAAACATAGAAGTAACTTATCCAGTGGAGTCCCTGACCTCAAACATTAGCTCTGCTTTCTCTCTCCATGGACGCTGACTGACCTGCTCAGTATTTGCAGCATTTTCTCACTTTAAGTCGATCTGATGAACAGTCTCAATTCTGTCAAATGCAGCAGGACTTGGGCGACATCCAAGCTCAAGCTGATTAGTGTCAAACAGCATTCACTCTGCACTCCATGCCAGGCCATGATCATTTCCGACAAGAGAGAATCTAACCATCTGCCCTTGATATTCATTGGCGTTGTTGGATCCCCCACTCAATATCCTGACGGTTATCATTGACCAGATATTGAACTGGACCAGCTAAATAAATACTATGGCTACAGGGGCAAATCAGACGCTAAGAATTCTTCTGCGAGTAACCCACCTCCTGACTCCCCAAAGCCTGTCCGCCATCCACAAGATATGGTTAGATGTGTGTTGGAGTCCTCTCCACTTGCCTGAATGGTCAACAGCAACACTCAAGTAGCTCAACCCTCTCCAGGACAAAGCAACCCATTGTTTGGCATCTCATCCACCACCTAAGCACAGTGGCAGCAGTGCATACCATCCAGAAGGTGCATTGCTGTAACTTGCCAGTACTCTTCTGACAGCATGTTCCAAAACTCTGATCTCCACCATTTAGAAAGGCAAGGGCAGCAGAAGCACGGTGCCAGCACCACTTGAGAGTTCTCCTCCGAGCCACATACCAAACTAAAGTGGAACTATATTGCTGTTCCTTCTCTGTTGCTGGGTCAAAATCCTGGAGCTCCCTCCCTAACAGCATTGTTTGTATCTCTACACTCAAGAACTGCAATGCTTCCAGAATGAAACTTACCACCACCTTCTCCAGGATAATTCGGATGGACATCAAATACTGGATTAGCCAGCAATGCCTACATCCCATGTATGGGTATTTATAAAAATCACATAAGAAATAATCTTACATTCAACTTTATACTGCAAGGATTCGTTTGTGGAAGAGGGAGTTGGTTAGCTCAGGTGGCTGGATGGCTGGTTTGCAGATGCCAACAGTGATACCAACAGTGTGGTTTAATTCTTGGACTGGCTGAAGTCACCAGGGAGGTCCCACCCTTACATCTGACCCCTTGCCTGAGGAGTGATAACCCTCAGGTTAAAGTCACCACTGATCATTTCTTGCTAATGAGAGAGCAGACCTATATCAACTTTATATGTTTTGTTAAAAATCACACAACACCAGGTTATAGTTCAACAGGTTTAATTGGAAGCACACTAGCTTTCGGAGCATCGCTCCTTCATCAGGTGGTAGTGATGAAGGAGTGTCGCTCCGAAAGCTAGTGTGCTTCCAATTAAACCTGTTGGACTATAACCTGGTGTTGTATGATTTTTAACTTTGTACACCCCAGTCCAACACCGGCATCTCCAAATCATATACTTTTTGTGGTATCATTTAGCTCACTTGGCTGGAAAGCTAGTGTGGTGACCCTCAGTGCAAAGCACCACCAGCCCTCTCTCTTTCTCTCTCTCCCTCTCTCTCCCCCGCACTCTCCAATGAGAGAACAGTCCTGTGACCTTTACCCTTTGAAATGAAGTCACTGTTGTAGGTGGCAGCTGGTTTACACACAACAACCCATCACACATAACAATACATTGATATCTTGGTTACCTACATCTTTGGTTAGTTTGGCTCAGTTGGATGGACAGCTGATTTGCTAAGGTGGAATGAAGCCAACAGTGTGGGTTTAACCTCTGTACTGACTCAGTCCTTATTGAGCTCTTCCCTCACCTGAGGCATGGTGACCCCCCCAGGTTAAAACACTACCAGTCATCTCAATTCAATGAGCCCAATGGTCTGATAAGATGATGACAATTTTACCCTTTTACTTGATCTGTGCTTGTAATATAGTTCAAGACCAGGGAGAATCCAATGCTATTCTTAAAAATTGCACTTTTGGAATTTTACATCCAGCTGAAGTGGCAGACAGGGAGTAAGCATAGTGCAATAGTGCAGCACTCCCCCAGCACTGCAATGAAGTGATAATTTAGTTCTGCGTTTGAGTTTCTGGAATAGAATTGGACTCTGCAGCCATGTGACTTTCAGTTGCAAGAGGCTTGCTCACTGAGCCAAAGCTGATATTTCCTCAGCTATGTGGCTCTTTTGAATCCAATAAATGGGTTAATTTTCTTTCCTGAGGGAAATAAAAATGATTATAAAGAACATGCAGATGCGGTTCACAAGGGCTGACTAAATTTTATGCTCAAAATTGCAATGCTCTGGTTGCTGACTATCTAGGGTTTGACTTCTCTTTTACATTTAATAATTATCAAAAGCGTTGCCCACTTCTCCCTGTGCATGTTGCCCCCAGATATTTGTATTGTTACTTCATCAAAAACAGCAACACGTGTTTGACAACACAAAAGATCCAATGAACAGATATAAATATTGTCAAATTCAATTTGGCACTGAGACACATGGAGAGATATGGACAACTCATGGAGTCATACATCACGGAAACAGACCCTTCAGTTCAACCAGTCCACGCCAAACATAATGTCAAACTAAACTAGTCCCACCTGCTTGCTTCTGGCCCTTATCCCTCCAAACCATTCCTATTCGTGTACCTATCCAAATGTCTTTTAAACATTATAATTGAACCCACATCCACCACTTCCTCAGGAAGTTCATTCCACACATGAACCACCCTCTGTGTAAAATATTTGCCCCCATGTCATTTTTAAATCTTTCTCTTCTCACCTTAGTAATCTGCCCCCTACTGTTGAAATCCCTCTACCTGTGGAAAAAGCCAACTACTATCCACGCTATCTATACCTCTCACTATTTTATAAACTTCTATTAGATCACCTCTCAACATCCTACCCTCCAGTGAAAATAGTCTGAGCCTGTCCAGCCTTTCTTTATAACTCAAACTTTCCACACCCAGCAACATCCTCGTAAATCTCTTCTGAACCCTCTCCGTTTGGAAAGTTTGGTCAAAGAAGCCGGGTTGAAGGAACATCCTAAAAGAGATCAAGGAAAGTGGTGTGTTTTCCATCACCCTCCTGCCTTGTGGCTTGTAGATGGTAGAGAGGCTTTGTTGAGGCAAGAGGTGAGTTGCTCTTGCAGCCACACTATTGATATAGCTGGATCAGTTCAGGTTCCTGTCAATGGTAGCCCCCAGCTATTGACACTTGGAGATTGAGTTATGCCATTGAATGTCAAGTGGTGATGGTTCAATTCTCTCATCTTGGAGATGGTCACGACTGGCACTGTATAGCACGAATGATATTTGCCATTTTTCAGCCCAAGCTCGACTTTTGTCCAGGTCTTGCTGCATATGACACAGAGTACTTCAGTATCTGAATTATCACAAATGGTGCAGTCATCAGCGAACATTCCTGCTCAGACATTATGGTGGAAGGCAGGTTATGGATGAAGCAGTTGAAGCTGATCACATTTTTAAAAGCTGCACCTTGACACTTTTTTGGTGATGTATAATTCAAATAAAAATTGAAATGAAAATACTCAGCATCTCTATTAGAATCTGTTGAGTATGAAATAAATGTCATAATTTGGCTTTATGATTTGACCTCTTTGCAGGAAAAAGTGAAACGAATACCCTTGTGTCCAGTTGTTGCTAATGTAATTATTGCAATATATATTGTATAAAGAAGGCTAACTTGCCTCTTTAATCATTTAATGTAGCATGTAAACTGGCTGCCAGAGGCCCAATGACTGATTCTTATAAATTCTTTGCTAATCAAAAGCAGATGGGATGTTAGTTTGATATCAATCACAAAGGGAGCCATTTTGGAATTCGATTACACTTTTGGAGGACATAATGGGTTTTTAAAGATGTGAGAAATCAAGACTTCTGAACCATGTAAGTGGAATTTCAGCAATTGACTTCAGTCTGTGGGACAATGATTCATCCAAAGTGAATATCATAGCCACCTGAAATTTGAACTGTGTAAAATATTCATTTTAAAATCAGACCGTCAAGATGAACTCCGATGAGACAACATCAGAGTTGGAAAGTGTGGTGCTGGAAAAGCGCAGCAGGCCAGGTAGCATCTGAGGAGCAGGAGAATCGACATTTTGGGCATAAGCATCCTCAGATGCTACCTGGCCTGCTGCGCTTTTCCAGCACCACACTTTCCCACTCTGGTCTCCAGGTATCTGCAGTCCTCACTTTCTCCTGAGACAACATATGAGAAAGGGATTGCAACAGGGAGAGCAGAAAAATGTAAACCAGCTATAAGACTGCTGCACTAAACCAGGCCACCACGATTACAAGCTGCAGTACAATAGGAGTAAAATGAAAGAACCTGTAATCCTTGTCAGAACTTGTCAGTCCAAGCAAGTCCATGTTCTGTGCAAGCAATCTCCATGACTCAATGGCAGAAACCATCTTAGCTGCTGAATTCTGACTTCAAGTTATCAAGCCCTTCACTCTGAAAGATTTCAAACAAATAATGGGCCTGCAAAGGTAATGGACCGAGCTGATTTTCACCCTTATAAGTATATTTATCTATATCGACTTTTAATCTTGGTATTTCTTATATTGTCTAATGACTGTATCACCCATGTAACTTTCAGCAATAATTATGCAACACACTAATCTTTGAATAAAGGCAAAATACTGCAGAAACTGGAAATCTGAAACATCGAGAATGCTGGTGAAACTCAGCAAGTTTGGCGGCATCTGAGCAGAGAGAAACAGAGTCAATGATTCGAGTTTGGTATGACTTCTTCAGAACTTACATTAACTTTTGTTCTTGTTTTAAAAATAATGCTTTGTTGTTTGTTAGTAATATGAAGAAAAATTAAAGGGAACATAGGTGGGCTATCAAATTCACAGTATTGACAGCACTAGTGGTTGTGACTCCAAGACACAAAAAAAACCATCAACTCATTTTAAAGCTACTTCTGCTTTGAGCTTCTGTGTCATTGTCAGCAGCCGAAAACGATGAATGAATTCTGACCGATTCAAGTGCTTTCCTCCTTCAGATTGATTCTAATAGCCACCAATTCCAAGCTTCAGTCAATCCTCTGTGCTCCAGTATCGTCTGAGCCCACTCTTGGCCTCTGCTGCCCGGTTGTCTCTGGCAACTGTTAGCCCCAGTGAAGAAAATGGGTCTCTATTTTGCCCATGAGTTAGAATGGGGTGAACGAGAATCCCAGCAGTGTGAAATGAGGCCATTTGGTCCATTAAGTGTGCACCGACTGTCCAAAGAACATTTCACCCAGACCCCACCCTATCCCCATAACCTCACATTTCTCATGGCTAACATCCCTGGACACTATGGGACAATTCAGCATGGCCAACCCACCGAATCTACACATCTTTGGATAGTTGGAGGAAACTGCAGCACCTGGAGGAAAACCCATGCATACACGTGGAGAATGTGCAAACTCGACACAGACAGGCTGGAATCGAACCTGTGTCCCTGGCGCTGTGACGCAGCAGTTCTGGCCACTGAGCCACCATGCTGCCCAACAATACTGACTGATAAACTTTATAAATAGATGTGAAAACACTTCTTGTTCATATCACACCTCTCCTAAACACGTCTGGTACAGTTTAGATCTCTGTTCAGCACCTGCTCTGCCTTAATAAGCTCTAGGCCAGAATGGGTCCTCCTGGAGTACAACAAACATTTTGACCAGAGTGACGCTGCAGTCAGATCCTGCAGACTTAACTTTGCTTCCTACTCGTCTTCAGTGTGGCCTGTTGATGCATCAACGAAACATGATACAAAAATCAACTGTTTTTCTTTGAAGGTGTCAATTAGGACACAAACATCTTTTCAACTGGAAATCTCATCTGGGTTGGCAAACATCATGAAATCAGTTTTGATCCTGCCACTGTTTAGATGGAATATGAAAGGCCTCCTGATGTTTCTTTTCGTCAAATGCAGGCTTTTTTATTTCCGACAAGCTCTTTAAATGCAGGTTCTTGTCAGTTTACAAGAGGTGTGACGCCCATAAGCACGACATGAATGCAGTCCCTTTCAACGGCTGCACCTTGCACCCTCTTGTGGTCAGAACGAGGGTAGCTGCATCAAAGTGGTGGCTGATTGATAAATTCTGTGACTCAGCACTCAGATTTACACCAAAAAAAACAGCCTGTCACTTCAACAAAAATGCCTACTCTGTATAATCCCCTTGTTTACCTTCCCATTTCACCTCTCTCTCTCTCTCTCTCTCTCTGTGGGCTCTATCTCCACTTACCTGCTCACTTCTCCCCACCCCCACCCACACCTCCCCTACTTTGGCATCAGTATCAATGTCACCTTTTCCTTTTTGCGAACAATCACTGGACTCTGCTTTCCGCTGCTGAGTTATCAGCAGTTTCACATGGCTAGCATCCACATTGCTTTGTCTCATTTAAGAACAGCATCTCTCTTGGTTGTTAGTCTCCCACTCCCAGCAAGACAGAAACTTCACAAAAATCTGTGAATCCTATGAATGACTAAGGAAAATATGTTGAGCAAGAAGCTTTGGAGCAAGGGATTAGATTTTTGTTTTAAGGACAAAACACTGCACAAAGTAGAAAAAACAGAATGGATTGTCAGTGCCTACAATGTGCAACTTCATTCTGAGGAATGGTGAACTATAATTACATTTTTATGAAAGCATGTTACAAAGTGCAAACAGGAGTCCCCTGTTGATATATTAATTAAAAACAGTGATTCTGCATTTCACTCATTGGAAGACTAATTACACTTGTTTGTTACAAGAGTAATAATGAGAACAAATATTGAATTATGAAGACATGTTGTTTAACTCGGTTTCCATCAATTCAATCCCACTTATGGGACAACTGTGAAATTTGAATGCGAAAACAATTTCTCAGCCTTCATTTTCATCTGCCTCCATGGTGTCCCATTTCGTTTCTCAATTACATACACTCACATTTCGAAACACCCAGGCCTCTGCTCAATGAGCCTGGTACAAATCTGAATCTCTGCTCAGACTGTTGGGTAAGTTTCAGGCAAGTCACAGGATTGAAGTTAACAAAAGATTCACTCAGCGTTAATTTTGGCAAGTCCTACAGAGGGTTTCTTCCCGTGTGTTACTTAGAGTCATAGAGTCATAGACATGCACAGCCCGGAAACAGAACCTTCGATCCAATTCTAGTCCCATTTGCCTAACCTAATCTAGTCCCATTTGCCAGCACCTGGCCCATATCCTTCTAAACCCTTCTTATTAATGTACCCATCCAGGTTAATTAAATGTTGCAATTGTAGTAGCCTCCACCACTTCCTATGGCAGCTCATTCCATACATGAAGCAATCTCTGTGTGAATAAAGTTGCTCCTTAGGTCTCTTTTATATCTTTCCCCTCTCACCCTTAACCTGTGCCCTCTAGTTCTGGAGTCCCCCACCCCAGGAAAAAGACCTTGCCTATTTGTCCTATCCATGCCCCTCATGATTTTATAAATTTTGATAAGGTCACCTCTCAGCTTCCCTGCTTCCATCCATCTCTCTGGTGCCACAGTTGTGGTATTGTTTACAGTATTCAACAAGTGAGTATACCAACAGTATACCAAGAGTCTTTCTGGCTTTGTCAGTCGTGCCATATTTAATGGCTAGCTGTGCACCAGGTCACGGATCACTGACAGCCAGGAATAACCTTTCACAGTAAACACAGTGGATTGCAAGTGAGAAAGAAAAGCTTCTTAGGGCACAGGTGACACCTCATCGGAAACGGAAGCTCACATTCTTAAATGTAATATCACTTTACATCATCACCCATCTGATCGACTGTCATTGTAACTGCAGCTCCAAGAATGCAACTCCACAGGGTCCACGTCCTCATCACCAGAACGCTGTCTGAAAGAGTGTTACTCTTTCCCTAACACCCAACATAGTGTAACATCTTGTCATTGTTCAATAGTCAGTGACTCTCAGAGAAGAAGAAAAGGGAAACATAGATATGAGAAAAGTCAGCAAGCACAACATATAAATGGGCATCTTGTAACTGTGTCTTACAGCAAAACTATGGGCTTTATGGGTCTTCTTGATTTCCAGTGCATTAAAGCTAACTTAATTGGATAACAGATCTTAGTCTTTTACCTACCTTTTGCTGATGGGGACATGGACATGGGGACTACTTGATGGCAGTACACATTCATAAACTCTGAAGTCAGAAAATGCTGTGCTAATCCTCCACTGATTAATTAGCAGTTGCTTCATGTCTGAGCTTTTCTCTTCTGTGTCACGTAACCTAAAACCCACAAACTACCCACGTCATCTCTGCAGATTCACACATGTCCATCAAGAAGCAGCAGTCATAATGATTCCATCCAAAGCAGGTGGGATAACGGCTCAACGTTTTGATTGGGCTGGTCATGAGGACATCAGTGCAGATGTTCAATGGAAGTTAGACAGTCAGTAATGGAAAAGAAAAGGGGTTGCTGTTGTCAATTTATGACACGTTCCTTTTGTGGAGTTTATAACTGCACTAAATGTATTCACTATATCACATATAACGTATTCATTAATATGATACTTGAATTTTACACTTTCAGAGCTACAAGCAGAAATGTCACAACAAAAGAGAAATTCTACCAGAAATTAATGGACTGAACAGAACATGAGCTACTTTTCCGCTGCAAAATAGGGGACAGATTGAATCTGTCTAACAATATTAAGAATTTCATTCATCTAATGGCCAGAGACACTTGATGCTCAATTTTACTAATGCACAGTATAGGCAGGAGAGCTCAGTTGGAGGTTGTGTACACTGACAAATTGCAGACACTTTGTCCATCCTTTTTTACTCATTAAACTTAACAGATGGATGATTCTGGCCAGGATTCCTATGATTTCGAAGCAGTTGAAACCAGCCTGCAAAGCTGCCAATTAGGAATCTACTGTCAGAAATACACAGTCAGTAAATTGGCCCTTCCTGGACAATGCCAGGAGTTAATTTATGAAATGAAATGAAACTACTTCATAAGTGGGCAATGGGCTTGGGCTCGGATGCTTGGGTTAAATGGGCTTTCCAACAGGGTGACAATCAATCATCGGGCAGTGGCTGTGCCCCTCCCCTGAGTTCACCAGCTGGTAGCTCGAAGACAGGCTCACAAGCCAGCTAATGGATGGAAATGCTTCTTGATGCAGGAAGGCCAGTGGGCAGTCCGCAGCTAGGGAGAAAAAGCAGACTGCTATTCCAGTAAGAGATAGACAGAGAGCGAGAGCGAGAGAGAGAGAGAGAGAGAGAGAGAGGATGCCTCCAGCTTTCACATTCCAACTTTTAAGACTTTCAAAATAAGAATTGGTCACTGCACCTACAGCCGCAGCTGTTCCCCAGCAGGTGGGGAGGTCTTCATAGTCTGCCTGGAGCACCAGCCCCTGAATTGCCACAGGTAGGCTGTCTCCCCTGGGAGCTGGCCTGTACTCTGACACCTTGGAAACCCGCAGAGGTCCTGGAGAATTCCACTCAGCCGCTGACCGTAGACCTCAGTAGACCATTCAATCCCCTTCATTCTTGCAGGTGGCATGGATATCCCATACGACATTGTGAGTTTACCCACAGCAGGTGGACTGCAGCAGCTGAAGAAGGCAGCTCACCACCACCTTCCCATGGACAACCAGGGATAGGCGAAATAATTGACTCCACTAGGGTCACCGACGTTCCATGAATGAATAAAACAAATGCACCATCGAAGTGGTTCTGAACATTTTAGCCCCATGCTTCATAAAAATAATGATCTGCAGGTTGCCATTCTCCTCATAGTTACTTTGCACCTGGTATGACTTGCTCTTCCAAAGCCCTCCTCCCTGCCTTTCTTATATGCCAATGTGAACCTGCCAAGTGCCCACTCTGATTAAGCTTGAGCTCATCCAAAATCTCATGGTGAAAACCCTTCGAAAAAACTCAATGCAACTCGCCCTGAACAAAAAAGAAAATGATTCATCCCAATATCAACCCTTACCATTAACGTGGATTTTGCAATGCAATAAAGCATGCTAGGAATATCTCAGCGAATGAATCATTTGCTGATGATATTTTAGTGCTGGTAGGGTTTGACACAAAAAGATTACAAGGTGAAGGATCAGCCCATTCATACACCTTTATTCAGTGTGTGATGCGAATGACATTTATTCCAGGTCAGATCCTGTGGAAAACATTTCCATTCATTAGCTTTAATATGGCCCATTCTATCTTGTGTAATGAATCGAGTCAGTTGACCAAGAACTTATCTGCAGAGTGTCAACTACGGAACAATGTGGCTGAGGAAAATGATGCCATGAAAGGCAGTTGTAATTTATGATCATTACTTTTAACAGCAGTGAACTGTATCAAAAAAATGTTCAAAATTAATGTCTCAATGTGTATTGCCAGCTCTCATTCAAAAGCAGGTCTCAGGCTAGATCATCTGCTCATTGTACCATCCTTCTCTAATGCAATTTGGGATTTTTTCAGACACTCCTCCATGAAATGTCTATCCAATAAATCTAATTAGATCTTCGGAAACTGAAGCAGGGAAGGAGATAATTACTCTAAGTTTGGGCATTATAGTACAGTTTCTTAACTGGTCAGAAACTGGGTGCTTTCAGACAGGGAGCGTTTCAAACATTGCACCTGCCGAGCCTCTGCCTGTGGGAAAATGGCCCACTGGTCGCAGAAACAGGGGAACCAACTCGTTAACTGGCAGAAGGAAATTACACATCTGCCCATCTTTTGTTCCCACCCATGTCATGGCCTAAAAATTCAGCAACTTTATTATAAATTATTGTGTTTTATTGTGCGTATTGGGGAGCAGATAAATAAGCACAGCAGAGACAAAATGTTTGAGAGCGAGTGAAGTAGAATGGAGGTTAGATTTCTTGCTTATAACTTGCATCCAAAGCAACATATCCATGGAAACCGCATTCATATGTCTCTCAAGCTATAATGAACAGATAGGGAAACATAAAGTTCAATCAAAACTTTCAATTGTTTCCTCTGAGGCCTAATCTTGCTATTTATGCTTAACTTAGGTTTTCTTCCTTATTTGCCTGAAGTTTGTTCCCAGAGTGTTAGACTCCCTCCACAACAGCTTGGTGACATTGCCATAATTCAGACATAAGCCTGAATGGTGAATGTTGACAGGGACATTTGGCACTGATGAGTCTTGGAGTTGAAACTATTCTTGTCTTTGCTTCCTGCAGTGGACATCTGATGAGCACTGCTCTGATAGAAGTGGGACCCCTCATCAATTTTTCTTTGTCTGGAGCTGTGAGTTGTTAAAGCCAATTCCAGAACCCCATTGGTACCTTGGTCAGAAATGGGAAACCAAACTGCATCCTTCTGGGTCATCATCACTACACTCACATCAAGCTATTATGAGAGTCCTGGTTGACAAATTGTATATCATGTCACTAACAGTGAGAAGAAGGTGTGTAATTGTATAGAGTCCTTCCAGGGCAGCCCAATACACTTTTCAACCAGTGAAGCACTTTTGAAGTCACCATAGTCCCAGAAGGCTCTTCTTCAACAGAGAGAGGTGATTGGTATTGGTTCATCTGAGGGTCACCACACCTCAGATGAGGTAGAGAAGGTAGAACCTTCTTGTGACTTCACTTGGTTTGGGAACTGAACCCATGCTATTGGCCTTAGTCTGCATCACAAACCAGCCATCCAGCCAACGGAGTCAACCCCTTTTTTTTTGAAGTGTAGAAACTATTGTAACATAGGAAGCACTGGTACCAATTTCCACACAGTAAAGCTTCAAAACAGCAATAAGATAAATGACTAGAAGATTATTTAATTTTGAAGGCTAAGTGTTGACCAGGACTTCCAAAATTACATTTGTTGCTTCTAGCTCTTCCTAAATGTACACCAAAAATCATCCATTTAATTAAGAGAGAAATTCATACCAAAGGTGAAATCACTAATCTTGTAGGATGAGGGTTGAAAGCACAGAAAATAATCACAGATCTATATTGAGATGATTCCTGTGACACAGTGCTCTTTCTTCAGAAATTTACATTGACTCCAAATAGGTGAACAGCCAATTACATCCATTTAGTGGCCATTTTCTGATGGAGGTGGGACTTTTCTGCGATCAGAAGTGTCACCCACTTTATGTAGTACCGTGACTAGATTTAGTGTCCAGGCATCAGCAAGAGAACGTTTCCTTTAAACCTTGTCCCTCTCCCACAGGTGTAGGCACAGACAGCCCTGGAGAAGCTTCCTCTTCATATGGTCATCTGGCCTTTCAAGGCACCCTGAAGGTCCTGCAAAGTTCATCTCTCCTGGTGGAACATTTGATCTAGATGGAGAAAGAAAGTTTGCTTGATACGGCACTTTTCGTAACGTTGGGACATTACAGCCAATGGCCTTCCATTGAAGTAAAGTCACTATTGCAATGTGGGAAATGCCGCAGCCAATGTGTACACAGCATGATGCCACAACAAGCTGTGTGATAATGAGACAAGAATTTCATGTAGTGCTGTTGGACGATGGACTATTATTGGTTAGGATACCAGAAAATAGTGCCATGAGATCTTTAAGAGAGGGAGGATGTGTCTCCAGGTTCACACATTATCTGGAAGGTGGATTCCATTCATTTTTAATATCTGTGTTTATCATTCTAATGTTGGATTAAGAGAGATCTCAACGCTGATATCTTAACATTATCTAGCACTCTGACATTATATATTGAGTCAACTTGATTCCAATTTTCTCTATTATTCTTTGTCATAATTTCTTCATCTTTGACTGCTTTGGGTTTCAATTATGTAATTATAACTCTTTCATGTTTGACAAAATCTTTCCAAAAGTTGTAAGATTAAACCATATTGGAAGCATGTTTGCAATGTACTCAAGTCGATTAAGGAAGACCACTTAAATAGGGAGTGCATACAGATGCAGTTTGAACATTGTTGGTCATTGAGTCACTGAGATTGAGACGTTGGCCTCTTTCTGAGCTCCTTTGCTGGAATTACTGTCTAATTTTAGGCAAGTGTAACATTCTGTAATCATTTGAAAAGGCTTATGCTAATTAAGTGCCTAAGTGGTAGTTATGAAGGTAGACCTTCCCCAAAGGAGGTAACGTGGGTTCTTGACTGTTCCCCAGCTGATGTCACTGAAGAGACTGGATCAGCTGGGACTTTTTCCCCTGGAGCTAGAGTCATAGAGATGTACAGCATGGAAACAGACCTTTTGTTCCAACCTGTCCATACCGACAAGATAGCCCAACCCAATCTAGACCCATTTGCCAGCATCTGGCCCATATCCCTCCAAACCCTTCCAGATGCCTTTTAAATGTTGTAATTGCACCAGCCTCCACCATTTCCTCTGGCAGCTCATTCCATACATGCACCACCCTCTGTGTGAATAAGTTGCCCCTTAGGTCTCTTCTATATTTTCCCCCTCTCACCCTAAACCTACGCCTTCTAGCGCTGAACTCCCCCACCCCAGCGAAAAGACTTTGTCAATTTATCCTATCCATGCAGCTCATGATGTTATAAATCTCTAAGAGGTCACCCCTTAGTCTTCGACACTCCGGGGAAAACAGCCCCAACCTATTCAGCCTCTCCCTATAACTAAAATCCTTTAAACCTGGAAACATCCTTGGTAGATCTTTTCTGAACCTTTCAAGTTTCACAACCTCTTTCTGATGGGAAGGAGACCAGAATTGCATGCAATATTCCAAAAGTGGCCTAACCAACATCCTGTACAGCTGCAACATGATCTCCCAACCCCTATACTCAATACTCTGACCAATAAAGGAAAGCATACCAAACGCCTTCTTCACTATCCTATCTACCTGTGACTCCACTTTCAAGGAGCTATGAACCTGCACTCCAAGGTCTCTTTGTTTAGCAACACTCCCCAGGACCTTACCATTAAGTGTATGAGCCTTGCTAAGGTTTGCTTTCCTAAAATGCAGCACCTTACATTTATCTAAATTAAACGCCGTCTGCCACTCCTCAGCCCATTGGCCCATCTGGTTAAGATCCTGTTGTAACCTGAGATAACCTTCTTCGCTGTCCACTACACCTCCAATTTTGGTGTCATCTGCAAACGTACTAACTACATCTCCTATGTTCATATCCAAATCATTTACATAAATGACAAAAAGTAGTGGACCCAGCACCGATCCTTTTGGCACTCCACTAGTCACAGGCCTCCAGTCTGAAAAGCAACCCTCCACCACCACCCTCTGTCTTCTACCTTTGAGCCAAATGGCTAGTTCTTCCTGCATTCCATGAGATCTAACCTTGCTAACCAGTCTCCCATTGGGAACCTTATCGAATGTCTTACTGAAGTCCATATAGGTCACGTCAACTGCTCTGTCCTCATCAATCCTCTTTGTTACTTCTTCAAAAAACTCAATCAAGTTTGTGAGACATGATTTCCCTCGCACAAAGCCATGTTGACTCCCCCTAATCAGTCCTTGCCTTTTCAAATACATGTAAATCTTGTCCCTCAGGATTCCCTCCAACAACTTGCCCACCACTGGCATCAGGCTCACTGGTCTATAGTTCCCTGGCTTGTTCTCACCACCTTTCTGAAATAATGGTACCACATTAGCCAACCTCCAGTTTTTTCACACCTCACCTGTGACTATCGATGATATAAATTTCTTAGCAAGGAGCTCGGCAATCACTTCCCTAGCTTCCCACAGAGCTCTGGGGTACACCTGATTTGATCTTGCGGATTTATCCAACTTTATGCATTTCAAGACATCCAGCATTTCCTCTTCTGTAATTTGAACATTTTTCAAGATGTCACCATCTATTTCCCCACATTCTACATCTTCCACGTCCTTCTGCATCGTAAACACTGATGCAAAATACTTGTTTTGTAAAGACCCTTTGGATTCTCCTTAACCCTATTTGCCAAAGCTATCTTATGTCCCATTTTGTACCCTCCTGATTTCCCTCTTAAGTATACTAGGAGGATGAAAGGTGAGGTTTATAAAACAGTGAAGGGTTTACATAGGGTGTATAGCAAAGGTCTTTTCCCTAGCGTAGTGGAGTCCAAAACTAGAGGGTATAGGTTTAAGGTGAGAAGTGAAAGATTTAAAACGGACCTGAGGTGCAACTTTTTCACACAGAGGGTGGTGTGTGTATGGAATGAGCTGCCAGAGGAAGTGGTAGATGCAGGTTCAGTTATTACATGTAAAAGACATTTGGACAGGTACATGAATAGAAAATAGAGGGATATGGGCCAAATTCAGGCAAATGGGAGCAGTTTAGTTTGGGAAATCTGGTCGGCATGAGTGAGTCTAGGCTGTATGACTCTATGACTTGAGACTGCCTCTAAATTCTGCAATATGATTTAAGTGGTGCTGGTTGGCTGTAAAACATCTCGAGGTTGTGAAAGCTGCAGTAAAAATACGCATCATTTCTGTCCACCCTTGTTCAGCCCTTCAAACATAGGAACAAACCACGGCTACATGGTCAATTGATGCGTTTTGTCAATCCAAACTACACGATTGGATTGTAATGTCTAACGCCTCAATGCCTGTAATGAGAAAGGTAGCAAACTTGGCCTTGTCAATGCTTTTCACATTCTGAGGTTCTTTTATTAAAACCATGCAACAGATTCCTAATAATTCCTACCTGAGATCTCTAAACTGGGATTCCCAGAGCACCTTGTACCACTCCTCTCTTTCAATTAGGCCACTGTTTTGTGCTTCACTTGAGATCAACTCTTGTCTTTATTCTTGGTGGCAATCTTTGGCCCTTCATTCTTCACCTCTTGCTTCACAATTTTAAAAAACTTCATCAGTTTAATCAGAATATTGCCTTTCCAGATCAAGAAAGAGGTGGGATTATAAATGCAGTTTCTAGATTAGAGTGGTGCTGGAAAAGCACAGCAGGTCAGGCAGCATCCGAGGAGCAGGAAAATTGACATTTCCAGCAAAAGCCCTTCATCAGGAATAGAGGCAGTGAGCCTCCAGGGTGAAGAGATAAATGATAGGGGGGTGGGGGTGGGGAGAAAGTAGCATGGAGTACAATGGGTGAATGGGGGTGGGGATGAAGGTGTTAGGTCAGAGAGGAAGGGGGAGTGGATAGGTGGAAAGGAAGATAGGCAGGTAGGACAGGTCATGGGGATGATGTTGAGCTGGAAGGTTGGAACTGGGGTGAGGTGGGGGAAGGGGAAATGAGGAAACTGGTGAAGTCCACATTGATGCCCTGGGGTTGAAGTGTTCCGAGGCGGAAGATGAGGCGTTCTTCCTTCAGGTGTCGGGTGGTGAGGGAGCGGCGGTGGAGGAGGCCCAGGACTTGCATGTCCTCGGCAGAGTGGGAGGGGGAGTTGAAATGTTGGGGCACAGGGCGGTGGGGTTGATTGGTGCGGGTGTCCCGGAGATGTTCCCTAAAGCGCTCTGCAAGACGGCGTCCAGTCTCCCCAATGTAGAGGAGACCGCATCAGGAGCAACGGATACAATAAATGACATTGGTGGATGCACAGGTAAAACTTTGATGGATGTAGAAGGCTCCTTTAGGGCCTTGGATAGAGGTGAGGGAGGAGGTGTGGGCACAGGTTTTACAGTTCCTGCGGTGGCAGGGGAAAGTGCCAGGATGGGAGGGTGAGTTGAAGGGGGGGGGCGTGGACCTGACCAGGTAATCACGGAGGGAACGGTCTTTCCGGAAGGTGGAAGTGGGTGGTGAGGGAAATATATCCCTGGTGGTGGGGTCCGTTTGGAGGTGGCGGAAATGTCGGCGAATGATTTCGTTTATGCGAAGGTTAGTCGGGTGGAAGGTGAGCACCAGGGGTGTTCTGTTCTTGTAACGGTTGGGGGGGGGGGGCGTTTGAGGATGGAGGTGCGGGATGTGGACGAGATGCGTTGGAGGGCATCTTTAACCACATAGGAAAGGAAATTGCGGTCTCTAAAGAAGGAGGCCATCTGGTGTGTTCTGTGGTGGAACTGGTCCTCCTGGGAGCAGATACGGCAGTTTGCCAATTCAAATTGCCGACCACTTACAGGGTCATCTTCTTGGGTTAGTCATATGTTAAATTGTATTAAATTTCAGTTCTGGCATGTGTGCTTATTTATACCCAACGTACACTGATGTGGTTCACTGATGTTCCATTCTTCTCCACTCTCACGCCCTATTGCTCTGAGAAACTGGGCTTCTGTTGCTTGGCCTTGGCTGCACTCAGTCACTAAGAAATTGTGTAAATGATTAATGAATACTGACCCTTGGATATTTGTCCCTTGTTTTTGGTGGCCGGCACTTGAGTACACTCTAAATCAGCATGGTTGGAAGTACGCACACTGACGCAGGTATCAACATCTGCTGGAGAACCAGTAACTTGGTGAAAGTTTTGAATCAGTCTGCAGAACATCTGTTGATCTTCCAGTGCAAAGAGCAGTCTACAACTAACCACATATTGCAGATTAGCTCATTTGGAGGTGACAATGTTATAAATCATAGAATCCCTACAGTGTGGGATCAGGCCATCTGACTCAACAAGTCCACACTGACCCTCCGAAGAGTATGCCACCCAAAGGCACTCCCCTACCCCATTATTTTACATTTCCCCTGACTAATACACCTAACTTACACCTCCCTGAACACTATGGGCAATTCAGCACGGCCAATTCACCTAACCTGCACATCTTTACATGCTTGGAGGAAACTGGAGCACCCAGAGGAAACCCACGCAGACATGGGGAGAATGTGCAATACAGACAGTGACCCGAGGGTGGAGTTGAAGCCGGGTCCCTGGCATTGTGAGGCAGCAGTGTTAACCACTGGAACCACCATGCTGCCCTGAATGATGGCCCCTTTAAGAAATGACCAGGACATACTCCAAGAGATAGGGGAGACATTCACTGTATCATATATTTAAGGTCGGTTTTCCTCAGTAAGAGGTGTTGTTTAGGAAAGGGAGACTGTGGACTGGGATTTATATTGAACTATGAAATGCAAGTAAACAGTTGTGGAAGACTGACTAACTCTGTTTTGGTAAATAGACAACTTGCAATACAACATAATCATAGAAACTCTTCAGAGTGGGAGCAGGCCATTCAGCCCATCGCGTCCATACTGACCCTCTCAAAAGCAGACGCACCCCACCTCTCTAACCCTGCATTTGCCCTGGCTAATCCACCCTGTCTGCACATCCCTGGATGCTATGGGCAATGTAGCATGGTCAATCCACCTAATCTGCACATTGTTGGAATGTGGGAGGAAATCAGAGCACCTGGAGGAAACCCACGCAGACACGGGAAGAATGTGTAAGCTCCACACAGGTAGTCACTCGAGGCTGGAATTGAACCCACATCCTGGCACTGGAAGTAGCCACAATGCTACCCTAAAGATTTCAAACATTATGTTGAGGGACAGCTGTCAATGGGGAAAGGACAATGTCTTAGGCATCTTAGCCTAGCCTCGAGAGGTGGGAGTTGTGTAAACTTTTGCGGTAAATATCACGTCTTTATTGTACTGAGGCACATCAGCGTGCAATGTGCTGAATGAGTAAAATAGGTGGCACGGTGGCACAGTGGTTAGCACTGCTGCCTCACAGCGCCACAGACCCCTGTTCAATTCCCACCTCAGGCAACTGTCTGTGTGGAGTTTACATGTTCTCTGCGTGGGTGTGCTCCGGTTTCCGCCCACAGTCCAAAAAATGTGCATGTTAGGTTAATTGGCCATGCTAAATTGCCCGTAATGTTAGGTGAATGGGGTAAATATAGAATAATGGGTCTGGGTGGGTTACTCTTCGGAGGGTCAGTGTGGACTTGGTGGGCCGAAGGGCCTGTTTCCACACTGTAGTAATCTAATCTTAAAAAAAAACTGAACTTTACCATACTTTCTGTCAAATTTGAAATGTTTTGGAATGTACTTTCGCAAATGTTATGAACAAAGTATATTTTGGGGTTTGAAAAAACACAGTTGAATGAAGGGATTTTGCAGGAATGTGCAGGCATAGACGATCTTGGGACCTTACCTTGGAGCAGTGCAAAGATGTATGGAGATGAGGAGCAGAGGTCTAGAGTCTTCAAAGTGAAAATTCCTGCTTCACCTCTGTTTGAGATGTAAGTAACTTCTCTGTGTTGCCAGTAAAAGTCACTTGTATTACAGTTTCCACATTCCTATCACTTCCTCATAGGGGGCTGCTGAGGTTGAACATGTAGCATGTTATGGTCCATAATTTGGTTAGATACAGAGACACAGTCTCCACTCAGGCTCTTCTACATGATGGGTGGAGCGTGTTTCATGGTGGTGCACTGACCCGAAGTGAAAAGATTAGAAAATGCTTTTCTTCAGCAACCCTGCCATCAAGCGCCTTTAGCCGGTTAATGTATAAATTAAACAGGATTATCTTAAGGAAGGATGTCCCTCATGAAGAAAACTGCCTATCAAATCCTTTCTTACAGTTTGGGAAGGAAAGACAACCCAAACAAGTACAGGATGACCCCTGTATTAGCGAAATTGTTTTCTGTGGTTTCAGTTACCCACGGTTTACCGCGGCCTGAACATATTACAGGGAACCTTGCAGAACTAGGGACTGGGGGCTGCCAGGAAGGTAAATTTCTCATTGAAATGAATGGGTTCACTCCTATCTGTGATTTCAGACCTACTGTGGTAGGTCTTGGAACGTATACCCCGTTGGTAGGGGGCTGGTGCGCCAACTGTGTCTTCATGATGATGTTAAATCCAATTCAAGTGTTTTAATGTAAGCTTTCCATAAAATGCATGGAGCCAACACTTGCCAGCAAAGACAGTGCTCTGATTGTGTGTTGGTTGAGAACAGGGTCAGATCTGGCATCAGCACTGGTAACTCCTTCCCCACCCCCCACCCCCCCTCACCAACACCATTTAATACCTACTTACTTCAACAAACTTAACTGAAAGCTCAAATGGAATATCAGAGAGCATTCAGAGCTTGTGACAGAGAAAAGAAAGTGAAGTCATTTTCTCACCGGCCTACTTGAGGCTGAACGGTAGTTAATGTCACATAGAATTTCCTTTTTCTTTGTATTTCTCTTTGTGATAACCCGTCTCATCCACTGGAAGGACCAGCCGGAGTATTACAGACAGTTTAATACACTGCCCTGCTTTCAAATCCCTCAAGAAGAGGCAGCAATGGCAGAAGACAAACCTTCTAGGCACAACTCACTCAAAACATGACAGAAAGGAAGAAGTGATTCTTTAGCCTTTCATTTCCCTTCAGTTAAATAAACACACTGGCCTTTTGTTTGGCCATGTTCTAGCTGAGTCACAATAATCATAAACAAAATACATTTAACAAACTCTATCCACTGAGTACCCATTGACTCTGAGTAGTTTCATTCACAGATCAGCTTGCGCCTGTATGTGCCAGCAATACTTTCCATAAATGCTCATAAACATGATACCTAAACTACAAGATTAAGAATGAGAGGTAGTTTTGTTTCTTGTCCTTCATTGTTATCCTGCTGGGAATAACATTGCTGACAGAATGAGAATCTGTGGTGCAGATTTCAAAGTATTCTGGTGACTGTAATGTTTCATCCTGGGATCCTGCTCCTTGATTGTGACACTAACACGATTCACACTTGGACACAAGTGTACTCTTGGCCTCTATGATTGGTAGAGGATTATGCATTCTTCATGGCCAAGAATTTACACCTCTCCCTCTCTGGGATTCTGAAGAAGGGTCACTTGGTGGTGTTGGTGGGAGGGGGGGGTGGGGGGGGGGGGGGGAGTTGGGGGGAAGGTGGAGGTGAGGGGGTGTGGTGGATATTGCACCTTACTAACTTGATTGAGTTTTTTGAAGAGGTGACAAAGAAGAATGATGAAGGCAGAGCAGTAGACATTGTATGTATAGAGTTCAGCAAAACATTTGAAAAGGTTCTGTATGGTTCACTGGTTAGTAAGGTGAGATCTCATGGGGTCCAGGGATGGTAGCCAATTGGATACAAAATTGGGTTGTAGGTAAGAGAGAGAGGGTGTTGTAGGGTTGCCTTTTAGACTGTGGCCTGTGGCCAGAGGTGTGCCACAAGGTTCGGTATTGGGTCTACTTTTTACATCATTTACATAAATGATTTGGATGCGACATATAGGAGGTCTGGTTAGTTCACTGTGTCTCACATCTACACACACACCATGGGTGCTGGGAAAAAAATAAGCACTACCGCAGTTAGGTGGTAGTGTGGGGTTAAATTTAAAAAATATATATATAAAAAAAAGAGGTCTGGTTAGTAAGTTTGCAGATGACACTAAGACAGGTGGTGAAGTGGAAAGTGAAGAAGATTATCTCAGATTATAATGGGACCTTGCTCAGATAGGCCAATGGGCCGAGTGGTGACTGATAGAGTTTAATTTAGATAAACATGTGGTGTTGCATTTGGGTAAGGCAAACCAGGACTTAAACAGTTAATGGTAGGATCCTGGGGAGTGTTGCCAAACAAAGAGACTTAAAGTTCAGGTGCATACTTCCTGAAGTGGAGTCACAGGTAAACAGGGTGATAAACTAGGCTTTTGGCACACTTGCTTTCATTGGTGAGAACACTGAGTATATGAATTGGGATGTCAAGCTGCAGCCGTACAGGACATTTGTGAGGCCTCTTTTTGAATTGAGTACAATTCTGGTCCCTAAGGAAGGAGGTTGGTAAACTTGAGATGATGCAGAAAAGATTTACATGAATGTTCCCAGGGCTGGAGGGTTTGAGCTATAAGCAGAGACTTAAGAGGCTGGAGCTTTTTTCCCTGGGGTGTTAGAAGCTGAGGGATGACCTTATTGAGGTTTATAAAACCATGCGGGACGTGGATCAGATAAATAGACAAGGTCTTTTCCCTGGAGTGGGGGAGGCTAAAACTAGAGGGAATAGGTTTAAGGTAAGACGGGAAAAATTTAATAAGGACCTGAGAGGTAACTTTTTCATGCAGAGGATGGTGTGTGTATAGAATGAGCTGCCAGAGGAAGTGGTGGAGGCTGGTACAATTACAACATTTAAAAGACATCTGGATGGGTTTGAGAATAGGAAGAGTTTAGAGGGATACGGGCCAGCTGCTGACAAATCGGACTAGACCAGATGAGGACTTCTGGTTAGTGCGGATGAGTTGGACTGAAGGATCTGTTTCCATGCTCTATGAATCTCTGACCTGAGATATTAGCTCTGCTTTCTCTCCACTGATGCTGCCAGATTTGCTGAGTTTTTCCAGCTATTTTAGTTTTAGCTTTTGTCTCCTGTCTTGCCCTGTCCCAATGTCACTTCAATGCAAAAGAGCAGTGTCACTAATAAAATAATTCAAAAATACTGTCAGTCGTTGCTTCCTTGGTGGCAGTCATGCCTGCAAGACACAGGCATCCATACAGAGCCTGAGCACAGAGGTCTGGGCTGGCATTTCAGTCCAGTACATAAAGACCACTGCGCTGTCAGAGGTGTCATCTTATCGATGAGGATCTGGCCTTTGTGTGCCCCTGCTGGGTGTGTTTCCAACATGGGGACACATGAAATCATTGGGCGTGCAGCCCACCACCACCTGAGTTCACCCTCGTAATACAGACAGTGGGTGGGTGCTGAAAATAAATAAATGCAGCTGAATCACTGCCCATGGCTGGTAGAGGCAGGCGGCTGGGAGTGAGCAGACTGTGAGCAAAGGAGGAAAGGGAAGGCGGGCACCCACCCCATTCAGGGAGCACTGCTTCCACAAAATTCCACCCATTTATCCTTACACATTGCCAGCCTGATCCCCTCAACCCCTTCCCCTCCTCCCTGCACTCTAGGAGTGCTTCCCACCTAAAGACCCCAGGACAGCTTTGGTCCCCTTCAGGCCTTCTCCTACAATGTCAGCAGTGAGCATTTTGATGCTGTTTGGAATGATGGTGAGGGCAGTTAATCTGAATGTCTGGCACATCCCAAGAGTTGGACTCTTTGCTGAATGAGGAGCAGAAAACCCACAAGATGGCCTGCCTGCAGCTTTATTGCAATAAAGCAAGCTTGCCTCTAATCCATTGACTCACCATCACCTGCCCTTCGATGGGGAGTTGATGTGGGGAAAGGTGGATGGCGGTGAGTGAGTCCGAGATCTTAAACAGAGGTGGCTGCTTAAGATCCCATTTTGAAAAGGATTAACCACTTTTAAGAGTAAGGGCTATCTCTGGTGTCCTAATCAATATTTATTCCTCAATCAACATCAGATTATCTCAGTAAAACCAAAAGAGCTGGGGATGCTATAAATCAGGAACAAAAACAGGAGTTGCTGGAAAAGCTCAGCAGGTCTGGCTGCATTTATGAAGGAAAATCGGAGTTAACTTTTTGGGTCCGGTGACCCTTCCTCAGAACTTCAGGTTATCTCATCATTGTCAGGTTGATGTTTGAGGAAATTTGCTGTGCATAAGTTGATTATCGTATTCCTACATAACAACTACAATATGCTAGAAATGTATTCATTTGGCCCCAGACTACTCTGGGATTTCTGATGGTCATTGAAGGTACTGTGCATGTTCAAATCATTGTTTATTCTTTCTTTACCTGCTTGCTGGTAGTTTTCCACTGGATCTGCACAAGAAATGGATCTGAGTGCTGGCCTAAGCTATCCTGTAGGAGGTCTGTGTAGGACATGTTTAGTGGAAACACATCAGCTAGGAGTTCCCATTCCAGCATTTTCCTGAAATTTCTCCCTATTTACTTTAATGGTTAGCAAGCACAGCAGAAAAGTATTGGCCAACCAGACAGCACATATGGTGTGGTGGCTCAGTGGTTAGCATGGCTACTTCACTGCACCAGGGACCTGGGTTCAATCCCAGCCTTGTGTGACTATCTGTGTGGCACTTGCATGTTCTCCCTCTGTCTGTGTGGATTTTTTTTCCCACACTCCAAAGATGTGCAGGTTAGGTGGATTGTCCATGGGAAATTATTTGCAGTGACTAGGGATGCGTGAGTTAGCCATGGGAAATGTGGGGTGAGGAGAATAGTTGGGGGTGGGGGGGGGAGCTGAGTCTGGGAAGCATGCTATTCTGTGGATTGGTGCAGGCTTGCTGGGCCAAATGGCCTCTTTCCACTCTGTCGGTATTCTATGATCCTGCTCATGAAAGACTTGAGTCTCAATTTAGTAAGAGCAAACTCAGAGAGTGCTGAAGTAAAACAGCAGGTCTGGCAGCATCTGTGGAGCGTGAAAACAGAATTAACATTTTGAGTTGAGCGTGTGGTGCTGGAAAAGCACAGCAGGTCAGGCAGCACCCGAGGAGCAGGAGAATCAGGAATTCCTGATGAAGGGCTTATGTCCGAAGCGTCAATTTTCCTGCTCCTCGGATGCTGTCTGACCTGCTGTGCTTTTCTAGCACCACACTCTGGACACTGATCTCCAGCATCTGCAGTCCTCATTTTCTCCTCCTTAATATTTTGAGTCCAATGTGGCTCTTCTTTGGATCTGAAAGAAATCCATTCCTGGCCTCGTTCTTGAACGGTTCCATATCAGGTGATCACATTTATACAGCTTGCTGTAATTGGCTTAGTATTTATGCAGTATGATATGGAATATGCTGTGGGAAAGTGAAATTATTCATTTTAGCTGAAAGAATAAAAAGAAGCACATTATTTAAATGGTGAGAGGTTGCAGAGCTCTGATGTGCAGAGGGATCTGGTTGCCCTAGTGCAGGAATAATGGAAGGTTAGTGTGCAGGTATGACAAGTAATCAGGAAAGCTAACAGATTGTTCTGGTTTATTGCAAGTGGAATTGAATGCAAGTGTTGGGAGACTGTGCCTCAGTTATACAGGGTATTGAATTAGGCTGCATTCAGAGTACTGTGTATAAATCTGGGCACCATACTTACACAAGGATGTTAAAGCTTTGGAAGCAGTTCAGAGACAGTTCACTGGGCCAGTCCCTGGAATGAATGGTTTGCCTTATGAGGAAAGGCTAAATGGACTGTGTCTGTATCCTCTGGAGTCAAAACGTGTGGTGCTGAAAAGCACAGCCAGCCATGCAGCATCTGAGGAGCAGGAGAGTTGACGTTTCGGGCATAAGCTCTTCATCAGGAATAGAAGAGCTAATGCTAGAAACATTGATTCTCCTGCTCCTCAGATGCTGCCCGACCAGCTGTGCTTTTCCAGCACCACAATCTTTGACTCTGACCTCCAGCATCTGCAGTCCTCACTTTCTCCTCCCTTGATCCTCTTGAGTTTAGAAGAGTCAGGGGTGTTTTAATTGAAACATATAAGATCCTGAGGGGACTTGTCTGGGTGGATTTGAAAGGATGTTTCCACTTGTTTCGAAGGGTTATTGTTTAAAAATAAAAGGTCATCCATTTAAAACAGGGATGATGAAACATTATTCTCTCTCAGAGAGTTATGAGTTTTTAGAACGCCCCTTGTCAAAAGACAATTGGGTGTGGAATCTTTAATTATTTTTATGGCACAGATAGAGAGATTCTTCATTATCACAGAGATGAAAGATTATTGGAAATATGTAGGAATGTAGAGTTGAGGTTAAAAGTCAGATCAGCCATGATCTTAATGAATGGTGGAGCAGGCTTGATGAGCAGATGGCTTATTCCTATTGTTTGCTCACATTTTCATATGTTTGTGTGTATTTGTTGGCCTCAGGTTCTGACAGGATCTGGTTTGACTGTGATGCCCATGTGGTAAAAGAGCCTGATAGCACTTACTGTCTTAGCTCACAGATAAAGAATGGTCATTTGGGTAAGTAGCCAACACCAATGATGAACCACATCCCGATGTGCCTCAGGAAGGACATACTGGCACTGGAGCGTGTCCAGCGGAGATTCACACGGATGATCCCTGAAATGGTAGGTCTAACATACGAGGAACGGCTGAACATCCTGGGATTGTATTCATTGGAGTTTAGAAAATTAAGGGGAGATCTAATAGAAACTTACAAGATAATACATGGCTTGGAAAAGGGTGGACGCTAGGAAATTGTTTCCGTTAGGCGAGGAGACTAGGACCTGTGGACACAGCCTTAGATATAGAGGGGGTAAATTCAGAACAGAAGTGCGGAGACATTTCTTCAGCCAGAGAGTTGTGGGCCTATGGAATTCACTGCCGCAGAGTGCAGTGGAGGCCGGGATGCTAAATGTCTTCAAGGCAGAGATTGATAAATTCTTGATGTCACAAGGAATTAAGGGCCACGGGGAGAATAAGGGTAAGTGGAGTTGAAATGCCCATCAGCCATGATTGAATGGCGGAGTGGACTCGATGGCCCGAATGGGCTTACTTCCACCCCAAGTCTTATGGTCTTATGGTTTTAGGAGAGGTGGTAATGGAAGGACAATCGATTGGAATCTTTCACAAACACAGAATTTACAGCAAAGGTGAAGGTCATTATCACAATTAATCGATGCAGTTTACAGCCCACATCACCCGTTCTGCTTCAACCAATTTTATTAGTAAAAACTACTACTACTTTCACCCTCGTGTGTTTATCCAACTCCCTCCTAAATGCAACATTGTTCTTTGTCGCATCCACTTCCTGAAGCAACTGGCATATTCTAGCCACTCTGAAGTTTACATTTGCCAAACTAAATGCAAGGCTGTCTATGTGCCTTCAGAACGCAGTAACCTTTGTTATTAACGGTATGGAAACATTTACAAAATGTTTCCTCCACACTCAACAGTCATGTCACTGTGCCAGCATCTGGTACTAACTTTTGAAAGATTCCCATCGTCTTCTGGAAATATTGCGAGGAAAGTCTTCGTTTCAGTGGTTTCCACATAGCTTTAAATGTCCAGCGCAAACTGGTGCTTGGCGAGGTAACTCATTCTGTTTCTCAAGGGGATGTATCTCATCTTCAGAGGATAGAGACTAAAGCATAGACTGACATTAGTCAAGGCACCCATGGAAATGATACACACACGATAACATGGGCCATATTCCAAGTGTCGAATTTCTGAATTACATGTTTAATATAACTTGTTTGAAGTGATCTCTCTTTGTTTGCATGTATTTATGTGTATGAAAACATATTCACATTACTCTATATAAATACATTTAATTGAGAGATAGAAAAGCACTTTATTGCAACTTTGCAAGGAGGGATAAATCATATCTCATCTTTTCAACTCACCCGTTGGTGAGTTGAAGGTTTTAATCTCTTTTAGCTGATGGCTATGCCTTTTCTTCAGTTAAGACGTAGTGAATTCATTTTTACTGTTGTAGAAAGGAGCCAAGGACAAGACTTTCTTGGGTTAAAAAAGAGCAAGTTTATTACCTGCCGGCACTGGGAACATGATAAAAATGTGACATAAAGCATTCAACCATTAGGCAATATAACATGTGCACATAGTCACACACATGTGCACATACATACAGACATGTATATGTGTGCATACACACATTGATGTACACAAAACACACACATGCATATACACGTGTGTATACACACAGGCAAACACATACGTGTATGCAGATATGCACAGACACACACATGAGCATATACATGCACATAGAAACACAGACATACAAACGTGTACATACACACACATACACAGACACACATGTGCACATATACATATACACATGTGCACATACACACACGTACAGAGATAACAGGAATGAAAATGTAGGAGCAGGAGTGGGCCACTTGGCCGCCTGAGTCTGCTCCATAACAGAGGTAGGGACACTACCACAAGAACCCCAAAAGGCCATTTGTAGATATTTTTAATCATCCTGTTCAGAGATACTTTTGTATACCTCTGGAGTACTTAGGACTTGAGCCACAGTCTCAGCTCAGAGACGGGGACGCTGTTGTACAAGCCGTCTTTTTATCAATCATTTTACAAATGTTGATCTTGACTTGCATGGAACCATTAATATCATGCTGATATTTTTCTTTATCAACCTGTTCTGAGATGGACAATTTTTTTACACAGAGGGTGGTTCGCATGTGGAATGAACTTCCTGAGAAAGTGGTGGATGTGAGTAAAATTACAATGTTTAAAAGACATTTGGATAGATACATGAATAAGAAAGGTTTGGAGGGATATGAGCCAGGAGCGGGCAGGTGGGATTAGTTTGGTTTGGGATTATGTTCAGCATGGACTGGTTGGACTGAAGGGTATGTTTCTGTGCTGTATGATTCTACCATGGTTGACCTGATCATTTCACATTTCAGTTTAACCTTGATAACCTTTCACCATTTTTCTTATGAATAACCTATCTTTTTTTGCCATAAAAATATTCAAGGTCTCTGCTTCCACCACCTTTGAGGAAGAAAGTTCTAAAATATTCAACCATCTGTGCTAAAATGTTTCCTCACCTCTGTCTTAAATGGTTGACCCCTTATTTTTAAACAGTTCTAGAAAATCTCACAAGAGGAAACGGCCTTTCCACATCCATCCTGTCAAATCCCCTCAGGATCATAGATTTTTCAATCAAGTTGCTCCTTACTCTTCTAAATTCAAGTGGGTATAAACAACTTGTCCAACCTTTCCTCAGAAAACAAAACACCCATTTCAGATATAAATCCAAGAAATCTTCCCTGAGCTCCTTCCGAACATTTATATCCTCCCTTAAATAATGAGACAACTACTGTACCAGGGTCCAGATATAATCTCACCAAAAGCTTATTTACCTGAAGCATAATCTCCATACCTTTTTACTTGTTACAGACAATAGACAATAGGTGCAGGAGTAGGCCATTCTGCCCTTCGATCATTGTGATCATGGCTGATCATCCTCAATCAGTATCCTGTTCCTGCCTTATCCCCATAACCCTTGATTCCAATATCCTTAAGAGCTCTATCCAACCTGGATACTAACCTTTTGCGATTCATGCATGAGCACACTCATATCCTTCTGCATCTCAGAGCCCTGCAAACTCTCAAGCTTAAGATATTATTTTATTTTTAATTCAAACATACAGTTTCGCATTTTCTCACATTATAATCCATTTGTCAGATCTTTTCCCACTCAGCTAACATCTGCATAGTTCCTTGTAACCTTCTTGTATGCTCCACACTGCGTATTTTCCTATTTAACTTTGTGTCATCAGCAAATTTAGCAAACAGACCTATGGTTTCTTCATTTAAGACATGTACATGAATTGTAAAAATTGAGGCCCCAGCACTGATCCCTATAGCACACCACTTGTTGTGTCATAAAAAAACTCAAGAAAGATCCATCCATGCCTACTTTCAGTTTCCTGTTAGCTTCTAGCCATGTCAATATGTTACTGGCTTATGAGCTTTTTTTTGAAGAATTATTTGATGTGGCACCTTATCAAATGCTTTCCATAAATCTTCCTGAAGAAGTGTTATACCCAAAACATCAGACTTCTCCACCTCCTGATGTTGCCTGGCTTGCTGTGCTCTCCCAGCCTCGAGCTTGTCTACTTTGGATTCCAGTATCTGCAGTTTTATTGTTTCTTCCAGAAATCTAAGCACAGTACATCTACTAATTCCCTTTCATCCACAACACCTTTCTTCTTCAAAGAACTCCATTCTTCATTGGGCGGCATGGTGGCACAGTGGTTAGCACTGCTGCCTCACAGTGCCAGAGACCTGGGTTCAATTCCTGCCTCAGACAACTGACTGTGTGGAGTTTGCACGTTCTCCCCGCATCTGCGTGGGTTTCCTCCGGGTGCTCCGGTTTCCTCCCACAGTCCAAAGATGTCCAGGTCAGGTGAATTGGCCATGCTAAATTGCCCGTAGTGTTAGGTAAGGGGTAAATGTAGGGGTATGGGTGGGTTGTGCTTTGGCGTGGCAGTGTGGACTTGTTGGGCCAAAGGGCCTGTTTCCACACTGTAAGTAATCTAATCTAATCTAAATTGACTCAACATGAATTCCCTTTCACAAAACAAAATCATATTGAGTCTGTCTGATTACCTTGAATGTTTTGAAGGGTGATGCTTTAAGGTCTTTCACAATAACTTTGTACATTTTCCATATGACAGAAATTAAGCCAACTGGCCTTAGTTTCCACCTGCTTTCTGGTTCCGTCCCTTTTGGAAATTAAGAGTTATTATTTACCAATCTATGAAACCTTATATAAATCTAAGCAATTTTCTTGAGTGCCTCTTTCTCTTCCATTTTTGATTTGCATCTACTTTTGGAGTATTTCTTGTGTCCTCTGTATTGAACACTGATGTAAAATACCTGCTCAATTCTTTTGACATGTCTTTATTTTCCATTCTTCATTCACCAGACTCACTTTCTAATGGGAAAACTCTCACTTTGTTAACTTCTTTCTTTTGAAAATACTTATGGAAACTCTTGTTATTTGCTTTTATATTTCTAGCTAGTTTTCTGTTGCATTCTAATTTTTATCTTCTTATTCATGTTTTGGTCATTTTCTCTTTATATTCTGTTGAATCTTCTGATCTACCACTCAACTTTGCAAAATTATTTACTTTATCTTTAAATGCAATGTAATTTTAAAAAAATTTTTCAGTTAATCATGGATTGTGGGTCCTTCCTCTGAGTTTTTTTTTCCCATTTGAATGTACCTACTCTGCATTCTGAAAAATTCCCACTAAGGTTTGCCAGTGTATCTCTATTGATCTATCCCAAAACCTAATTTGCCAATTCATTTTAGCCAGCTCTGTTTTCACACTCTCATAACTCCCCTTGTTTAAGTTCAAAGAACCAAGTCTTGGGCTCACTCTTCTTTCCCTCAAACTAAATATAATATTCAATCATTGATGATATCTAGAAATGCCTTCACTATGAGGCTGTTTATTAATCTTATCTCATTGCATATATATGCATACAACATTGTTACTATCAGAGGGCCCGTACAATAATCCTACAATGCCTTTTTTATTTCTCAACTCCACCCAAACCATCGCTATCTCTAAGTTAGATCATTTCTCTTTATTGTTATAATACGATTATTATTTAACTGAGTCAGCCATCTTTTCCTAGTTTACTGTGCATCCTAATTATCCTTACCCTTCCATGTTCAAGTCCCAATGTATATAATTCCCTGGCCATATCTTTGTAATGGCTATCAGATCATACTTATTTGTTCCATCAGTTCATTTATTCTGTTTCAAATACCATGTGCATTCAGCTAAGAGCCTCTGGTTTTACCTTTTTATTATTTTCTATCCTCAAGCCTTATCTATTGCTTTACTTTTAGATTTGTTATTTTGACACCTTGTGCGCACTATTTAGTCTAAAGTCCTCTCTACTTTCTGGGCTCTGGGGCTCCCTAAGACACTGGTTCCAGGTATCGACTGCTAACATGTTACAGCCCCCATTTTCCCCAATATTAGTGCTGGTGCTCCACAAGGTGCAGCCCACCCCTACTCTGGTATGTGAGCTACGTTCATGTCTCTCATCTCATTTGCCTTATGTCAATTTGCATGTGTCTCGGGTAACTTCTCTCTTAGCATTATTTTGCAGACCAAAGTTTTAGTAAGGTTGCAGGTCCAGTGTTGACTGGTCAGGCTTGCCAGGAACAGTAACAAACATTTAATTCTTACAGTACAAGCGTGCACGTAAGTATTATTATATCAGCAAAGAATTCCCTGCTGAAGGTAAAAAGGCCATCACAGTATCTTTGGTAGATCCTGATGGCAGAACAGATCAGGGTTAATCAGGGTGGTGATTTACCAGGAAACCACTTCCAGATATCATTTCATGGCAATGTGATGTTAAGCAGCAAAACACTAAGTGCTTATAAAAGACTGCAAGCTTTCATTTTCAGACTCTTGGAAACAAACACAAAGTCCAACATGTCCCTCTTGCTGTACTCATGGATATGCTACACTATTAAATGGAAGATGCTCTCTAGATAAAGTTGTTACAATTGAGCCTGTGCCAATCACAATTGGCAACTATAAAATATGAGCAGTTACAAGAGTGGCAAAATACTATTACCTAAGGGTGGCCTAATAATATTAGGGAAGTTCCTGAGAGCATTTTTTTTCAATTTGCCCCTTCAGAGATGACTCTGAAATGACCAAGCTTTTCACTGTGCCACAAGTGACAATAAATTCAATTCAATTCAATTCAATTCAATGACTTTTGGTATATCACAGCAAGTCATTCTCAAGGGCAAACAAAGTACCAAAAGCACTACACTAAGCTACCATGACAATGTGACACCAAGGACGCATGGATACTGAACATACAAGAAGGCTAGCATGTGAATCTGTGCACTGGCCAGGATTGAATCAGAATGGACAATGACTTATGAATGCGTGTGAGGGATGTCCAATATATCAACGCCAGCAGTGGAGGGAGCCTTTACATCCACATGGTTTTACTTCCCCTCCTTAGATAAAATTAGCAATGAATGCATTCATAGTGCTCAGGGAAGATTGCATCCCTGTGATGGATTACTTCTCCAAATTTGCCATTGCTTAGTAACTTAGCAACACAATGAGTGCAACCATCACTGAAACACTGACCATCATTTTCAGCTTCCATAGCATATTGGTACAGAAAGAATCTGACAATAGACCATAGTTCGCTGGCAAACCACTCCAAGCCATGTGTGCTCAGTTGGCAGCGACCAATACCCCTACCCTTTCTCATGCAGCCTTGGCAACATGTATGATATTTACCATCAAATCTATGTTTAACAAATATCAAGCAATGATACAAGATTTTTGCATTGCACTGCAACATTTTTGCACTTCACATGATGAAGGAGAAGCTCTGAAAGCTTGTGATTTCACATACGTCCGTTGGACTGTAACCTGGTGTTTTGTGACTTCTGACATTTTTGCACAAAAACCAATGGGCAAGAGATCACCAGCTCCAGCAGTTTGTACTTGGAAGGCAAATGCAAATGACGTAGACTAAGCCAATTGTCTAACACTCTGAGCCACTGGACACTTCTTTAAAGCTAGAGAAGAAGAAAGAGATCCATGACCAGCAAGCTATAGAGAACCACCAAAACTACATAACAAACAGGGAGGGTGAGTCAGAAAACCTGTCAGGAGTACTTGGATACCAGCAACATTTCAAAGATATTCAACTAGCCCAGATACGCCCATTTATTCAATGGTACTACATTGTAAAGTAACAGAAGCTAACTCAGACCAATGTACACCACCAAATCATGCACGTAGAGAGTGAAGAAGAAAATGAGTTTGCGATGCTGCCTGACAGCAACCAGCAGCAAGACAGCCCTGAGCAATCGAGACTAACCGAGAATAACACACTTCTGCAGATGGGTAAACAATCACCATATCAGGAAGAGTTGTCAGAACTCCAAAATAATATATTGAAGTTTGAATTGCTAATATTGTTGATTCAGTTTGTATAATTATTAAAGTGCCTGTGTGCAACTATATACATTGGCTTGATATTTCTTTCTTTGCCTTTGGATAAAAGGGGGACATTGTGTTATGTCTGAACAGACACCCTTGTGTTGTCATCAATATGTCATATCATCGGTACCAAATGGGCCAAATTGCCTCCTTCTGTCTGGTAATCATGTGGTCTGATGGTAGAAAGGTCTCAGCCTCCATCTACTGGGGCCACTTGATGCATGACACACCGAGGCAAGTGTGCTACAGTTTGTAACACATCAGTGTCTAATACAAATATTAGGAGCTGTCGTCAATGTTCTTTGAGTGTTTCGGTATTCCATTACCCACATTTAGTTATGGGAACTAGCATAAGTATCATCTCTACAGTAGAAAATACTCTGCAAAATGTAAAAATCTCATCACTGTAAATGACTGACTGTGGGGACAGAACAGGTCAAGGTTAACAAGAGGTTGTTGTTTAAATAGAGACAACTCCCAGCTCCCAGATATCACAAACCAACAAAGTTCTCTGCATCTCTTTACAAAAAGCATGATCCAAAGAAATGGAATGGATGATGAAGAAGAAGGTTGTTCAGATCCAAGAGTTGCAAAGTTTGGAACCTGACTGGGATGTCTAAAATCAGGGAATATACTCTCAGGCTATGGGGAAGACCATTTAAGATTGAAATGAAGATGAACTTGTTCACTCAGAGGGTGGTGAATCTTTGGAATTCTCTAGCCCCAGAGGACGGTGACAGCTCAATTACAGAGTATGTTCAAGGCAGAAATTGGTGGATTTCTGGAGACTAACAACATCAAGAGAAATGGTGATAGTGCAAGACTGAAGCATGAATCAGCTATGATTGCACTGAATGGTGGAAAAGTCTCAATGGACAGAATGGTCAACTCTTGTTCCTGTGTTCCTATGACTACCATTTGAGAGATTGGATTGCACACAAAAACAAACATAGCTGGACTGCGCCACCTGATGCATAGAAAAGAGAACACACTCGCCCAAAACACTGCTTCTAGTTCTTCATAGTTTTCGTATTATTGACCTGTTTCTGTGTTTAACACAATATCTGTTTGAACCTTCCAGAGTTTATATACAATTAAATACTTGGTGAAGCCATTGTACAGTTTGATCATATTTTACAGTTGCTGGAAGCTAAAATATGTCGCAGGAAAGGAGCTAAGAAGAACAAAACAGTATTTTGTCTTTAAAGCCCAGAAAGAAAATGTTGCAAGTAAAAAAATGACACCAGGAGAATTGCTCCTTCAGAGCATCAGCACAAATATGATGGGCTGAATTGCCTCCTTCTGTCTTCTAATCATTCTGTGTTGATGATTCAGGATGCAATTGGAATATTGTGTGCAATTCTTCTCTCCCTGCCTTAGTAACCTGGAAGGGTTCAGAAAAGATTTACAAGGATGTTGCCAGAGTTGGAGGATTTGAACTGTAGGGAGAGGGTGAAGAGACTGGGGCTATTTTCCCTGGAGTGTCGGAGGCTGAGGGGTGACCTGAAAGAGGTTTATAAAATCATGAGGGGCATGGATAGGATAAATAGACAAAGTCTTTTTCCCTAGAGTAGGGGAGTCCAAAACAAGAGGGCTTAGGTTTAAGGTGAGATGGGAAAGATTTAAAAGGGATCTCAAGGGCAATGTTTTCATGCAGAGGGTGGTCCATGTATGGAATGAGCTGCCAGAGGAAATGGTGGAGGCTGGTACAATTACAACATTTAAAAGGCACCTGGATGGAAACATGAATAGGAAGGGTTTAGAGGAATCTGGACCAAGTGCTAGCAAATGGGACTAGATTAATTTATGAAATCTGGTCGGCATCAACAAATTAGACTGAATGGTTTTGTTTCTGTGCTGTATACCTCTATTACCTTATGACTCTATGATATTTCAATCCAGTGGGCTCTAATTGTTAAAGCTTTTATAATGTGGAACTCTCAAAAATAGCAAAGTACAGATCAGAGGGAGTTGTAAATAAACATTAGGGCAGTCTAGTCAAATCGCAGCTTGCCTCGTGTTCTAATTCTGGCCGACAAGACATCCCGGATTAATTCATGCCTTGGAAACAATACAGAGAGGAGTCACATAGTCCTGAGGTTGACGTGCAGCTTATTGGAATTTATTTCTATTTAACTTATGTGAAACAGGCAAGTTCAGTTTGGCCATTGACTTTGCACTCCATCATTGATCTTGTTGCCTCAACATCCTTTGTCCTTAAAATCTAAACATATTTTACACTGAAAGAATCATAGAAAATGCTGGACAAGTGTGGCAGCATCTGTGGAGAGAGAAATAGAGTCAATGTTTTCAGTCCAATATGTCTTCTTCAAAACGTTCCGAAGAAGAGTCATACCAAATGTGAAACATTAACTCTGTTTCCATCTCCATAGATGTTGCCAAACCTGCTGACCATCTCCGGCATTTTCTGTGTTTGCTCCAGAATTCCACATTCGGTAGTATTTTGACTTTGCATATATTACATCTGCTTCAGTGTCTCAGTGACTAATTTTAACGTTTCTTGAGAAATGTTCAATGGCTTAATTAGGTCTGATTGCATCTTGACAGAGGAATGCTTATATTATTCCACTTTATATGTCAGCAACTCTATCCTATCATTCTGCTTCTCTACTTTATGTTACTGTGTGGCTCACTCAGTTTTGTCTGTGAGAATATTTATGTTGAACCAGTTTCTATTTTTGTTTTGCCAATTTGAAAGGTTGACACCTATGTTTTCCAGTTTCTTTGCCAAGTTTGAAGTTCTTTGCTTATTCCAGCTACAGTTAAACCCTAACTAGTAGGCAGTGTTTTTCCAAAGCAGCATCGGAACAGGGGTAGACCATTCAGCTCCTTGAGCCGGCACCACCATTCAATGAGATCATGGCTGATCTGTGGCCTAACTGCAAATGCATGCCTTTGGCTCATACCCCTTAATATCTTTGCTGAACATCAAAGTAATCTGTCTCATATTTAAAATTCACAACTGGTCCAGAATCCACTACCATTTGTAGTGAGTTTCAAACAACTACCACCCTTTATATGTAGAAGAGCTTCCTAACATCTCTCCAGAATGGTCTAGCCCTAACTCTCAGTCTATGCCCCAACTTCTAAAGTGTTCAGCCAGTGGAAATAGTTTATCTATCTCTACACAGTGTTGTCCTGATAATTAAAGACTTCAATCAGATCACCATGTAATATTCTAGATTTTAGAGAAAATAGGCCTAATTTGTATAACCTCTCCTCAGAACTTAACCCCTGAAATCCAGGTATCATTCTTGTAAACTTACATTGTACTCTGTCCAAGGCCACAATATCTGCCCTAAGATGTGGAGCCCATATCTGCTCGTAGTACACTTTGGGATCTAAATAGGATTTTGTATAACTGCAGCATAACTTCTGAATCATTGCACTCCACTTCCTGAGATATAAAGGCTAGAATTCCATTACCTTTCTTGATTATTTTCTGCATATCTGTGTGACAATTTAAAGATTGATATGCCTAAATCCCCAAATATCTTTGGACATCCACGTATTTAACTTCATAACATTTCAACATGATCTATCCTTCCTCAGTCTAAAATGGATAACCTCACAATTGCTCAAATTGAACTCCATCTTCCACAGTTGTACCCATACAGTTAGTCTATCAATATCCCACTGTAATTTTATGTAATAATCTATACTCTTTATGATGCTGCCTAACTTTGTCATGTCAGTAAATTGGAAATATGCCTTTCTATGCCATTATTCAAATCTTTAATAAATAATGTGAATAATTGGAGCCTGAGCACAGATCCTTGTGGGGACACCACTGGACACATCCTGCCAATTTCAGTACGTTCCTATTATCTCTACGTTTTGTTAAATGTCACTCAGCCAATTTCCCAGCCATGTCAGTAATTTGTCCACAATTCCATGGGCTTCTATCTTGTGTCAGACTTTAACAAATGCCTTCTGGAAGTCCATGCAAAGAACATCCATAGACACTCCCCAGTCCACTACCTTGGTCTGCACTTCAAAAACAATCAGTGAGGTTTGTAAGGCATGACTTCCCTGTTATGAATCTATGCTGGCTCTCCATGATTAACTGAAAATGTTTCAGGTGCTCAATTACCCCATCCTTGATTGTAGACTCCAACAATTTCTTCATCGCACATGTTAGGGAAAACTCAGCAGGTCTGGTAGCATCTGTAGGGAGAAAGAAGAATTCAAGTTGGCATTTTTGATTCTGATTTCCAGCATCCACAGTCCCCTGGGTATTCTAATTAGGAAAACTTGTCTGTTATTCCCTGGTTTTCCTCTTTTGCATTTCTAATGGAGTGGAATGACGTGCAGCAATGAACAAGGAAAAATGAGCTTTGAGAAATAGTACTTGGGAAAAAATACGAGGCTCTTGGACAAAAATAAACTAATCAAAGGAGAAGTAATACGAAGTTTTAAAAGGCAAATCCTCCTTGTCTCTTTACAGATGCTTTCATAAATAGACTTCTGAAATGCAGGGATTAATTGTATACTTCTGTAAAGTTATTACATGCAATTAAATAGTTTCTTGTTATTTCTCTGAGAAACTTTCCGAGTTGCTTCATATTGACCAAAACATAATGAGATTTTTCATACGTTGGTAAATAGGGCACCAAAGCCACAGAAAGAGTCATGGCATGAAAGAACAGTTGATGTGTCTTGTTTAGTGTTGGTTACAGTAAGAATGGTAGTGGGGCTATGGGAAGTACTCACAGTTCTTTGCATCCTGTCATGGGATTGTAAACATGCCCCTGTAGCAGCCTGTCAAGTCTCAGTCTGATGTCTAATCTGAAGGGTCACAATGAGTTCCAACAGTGAGGAACATCTTCCCTACTGCAGCCAAGTGTGAGAAATCCTGCAACTTGGCTTGAAACATTGTCACTCTGAAAACCTAAAATGAAAGCAAGCATTTGGGAAGGTGAGTGGATTAAAAGCGGGAAGGACAAAGGGAGGAAGGAAGGGAAGGAGAGACAAAGTGAATGATGGAGGGAGGAAGGAAGGAAGTGAGGAACGAGTAATGAAGGAAGGGAGAGAAAGAGAAAGGAAAGATGAAAGAGAGGAAAGGAGGGAGGAAGGAAAGAACAGGAGGACAAATTTAATTTTGAAGTATAGGCAATGTTCTTGTTGAAGGATTAGAAATGTGGCACATGCATATGCTTCACCAGGTGCACTTCCCAAACCTTTTCCAATTCTGATCTCATTTGAGTAGTTTGAAAGATGTTGTAACTCCTCAGCTTGAACTTTGAGGAGGGGAGTGGGTGGGAGCTGTGAGAAGGGGGGCCCTATTAAAGAACAAAGGAAAGAACAAAGAAAATTTACAGCCCAGGAACAGGCCCTTCAGCCCTCCAAGCCTGAGCCTATCCAAATCCACTGTCTAAACCTATCGGTCAATTCCTAAGCATCTGTATCCCTTAGCTCCCCACCTACTCATGCATCTGTCCAGATGCACCTTAAATGAATCTACCATGCCTGCCTCTACTACCTCTGCTGGCAATGCATTCCAGGCACCTACCACCCTCTATGTAAAGTGCTTGCTGCGTATATCCCCCTTAATCTTTTCACCTCTCACCTTGAACGTGTGACCTCTTGTTATTGAATCCCTCACCCTGGGAAAAAGCTTATTTCAATCTACCCTGTCTATACCCTTCATGATGTTGTAGACCTCAATCAGGTCCCCCCTCAATCTCCTTTTTTCTAATGAAAACAATCCTAACCTACTCAACCTCTCTTCATAGCTAGCACATTCGATATCAGGCAACATCCTCGTAAACCTTCTCTGCACCCTCTCCAAAGCGTCTACATCCTTTTGGTAATGTGGTGACCAGAACTGTACACAGTATTCTAAATGAGGCCGAACCAAAGTCTTGTACAATTTTAACATGACCTGCCAGCTTTTATACTCAATACCCTGTCCGATGAAGGCAAGCATACCATATTTAAAAATCACATAACATCAGGTTATAGTCCAACAGGTTTAATTGGAAGCACACTAGCTTTTGGAGCGCTGCTCCTTCATCAGGTGATTGTGCTTCACCTGATAAAGGAGCAGTGCTCCGAAAGCTAGTGTGCTTCCAATTAAACCTGTTGGACTATAACCTGGTGTTATGTGATTTTTAACTTTGTACACTCCAGTCCAACACCGGCATCTCCAAATCAAGCATACCATATGCCTTCTTGACCACTGTATCCACCTGTGTAGCCACCTTCAGGGTACAATGGACCTGAACTCCCAGATCTCTCTGCTCATCAACTTTTCCCAAGTTTCTTCCATTTACAGTATAGTTCGCTCCAGAATTAGACTACCCAAAATGCATCACCTCACATTTGCCTGGATTGAACTCAATCTGCCACTTCTCTGCCTAACTCTCCAGTCTATCTATATTCTCCTGTCTTCTTTGTCAGTCCCCTATGCTTTCTGCTACTCCACCAATCTTTGTGTCATCTGCAAACTTACTGATCCGACCAGCAATGCCTTCTTCCAGATCATTTATATATTTTACAAACAACAGTGGTCCCAGCACTGATCCCTGTGGAACACCACTGGTCACCTTCCTCCATTTTGAGAAACTCCCTTCAACTACTACTCTCTGTCTCCTGTTGCTCAACCAGTTCTTTGTTCACCTAGCTAGAACACCCTGCACACCATGTGACTTCGCTTTCTCTATTAGTTTACCATGGGGAACCTTAACAAAAGCCTTATTAAAGTCCATGTATATGACATATACAGCCCTTCCTTCATCTATCAACTTGGTCACTTCCATAAAGACCTCTGTTAAGTTGGTAAGGCACAATCTCCCCTGCACAAAAGCATGTTGCCTATCACTGATAAGCCCATTCTTTTCCAAATATAAATAGATTTTATCCCTTAGTACCTTCTCCAGCAACATTCCCAACACTGATGTCATGCTCACTGGTCTGTAGTTACCTGGAATATTCCTACTACCTTTCTTATCCAGGGGGACAACATGAGCAACCCCCCCAGTCCTCCAGCGCCTCACCTGTGTTTAAGGATGCTACAAAGATATCTGTCAGGGCCCCAGCTATTTCCTCTCTCGCCTCTCTCAGCAACCTGGAATAGATCCCATCTGGTCTGGGGGATTTGTCCATCTTAATATCCTTTAGCCTACCCAATACATCCTCTCTCCTTATGTCAACATGATCCAGAGTAAGTAAACTTCTATCTCAAAGCTCAGCATTCATCATGTCCTGTTCCTCAGTGAACACTGATGCAAAGTAATCATTGAGAATCTCACCCATTTTCTGAGGTTCGACACACAACCTCCCTTCCTTATCCTTTAGTGGACCAACCCTTTCTCAAGTCACCCTCTTGCTTCTTATATAAGAATAAAAGGCCTTTGGATTTGCCTTAATTCTGCTCGCTAAAGTAATTCTGCCCGCTTGATTCCTCATTTAAGATTGGTCCTAATCTCCCGATATTCCTCCAGATATTCCTCTGTTCTTAGCTGCCTGGACCTTAAGTACACTTCCATTTTCCTCTTGGCTAGTCATACGATTTCTCCTGTCATCCACGGTTCACAAATCTTGCCCTTCCTGTCCCTTATTTTCAAAGGGACATGCATACCTTGCACTATCTTCAACCTATTTTTGAAAGCCTCCCACATCTCAAATGTGGACTTTCCTTCAAATAACTGTGTCCAATCCACATTTCCCAGCTCCTGCCTAATTTTGATATAATTGGCCTTGGCCCAGTTCAGTATTCTTCCCTTTGTCTATGAGTATTCTAAAACTTACAGAATTGTGGTCATGATTCCCAAAGAAATTCCCCACTGCAATTTCTACCACCTGGCTTGGCTCATTCCCCAATACCAGGTCCAATATGGCCCTTTCCCTCATCAGACTATTGACAAATTTTCCTGGACGCTCCCTACAAATTCTGCCCCATCCAGACCTCTGACACTAAGTGTATCCCAGTCAATGTTGGGAAAATTAAAATCTCCCATCACCACCACGCCTCTACATCTTTCCATAATCTGTGTACCTATTTGTTCTTCTATCTCACGCTCACTGCTGGGAGTCTTGTAAGCTCACCAATGTAATTGCACCCTTGTTATTTCTCACCTCCACCCATAGTGCCTCACTGCTCAAGCCCTGCTTAAGAATAGTATCCTCATTTAGCACAGCTGTGATATAATCTCTGACCAGCACTGCAACTCCTCCTCCCCCTTTTACTTCCCTTCCTGTCCTGTGTGAAGCATCTGTTAGGAGGAGAGCACTGCTGTTGTGACTCAGTCTGAGCTTCACAGTGGTCATTTCTGTCTCAAAGCTTGCGACCCCCAATCCCAGCCGTGGTCCCAACCCCCACATTGGGAAACTCCCCTTACATCTTTGAAAAGGGAACTCCAAGAGAATAATGCTCCAGATTTCAGGGAGATTTGCCAGCCCAGGAGCAGATTTTGTTTTCTCATTCTGTTTGTGTTTTCTCTGGCCAACTTGGCAAAGTGAACATGCCTTTGTACATTTCGTATTTTGAAAGGGTATAATAATGACTAAATAATATTGTAATGAAGCATTATTAAAAACACACATATTCCACTATGACTCTGCTCTACTTTCCAACTGAAGAGCCTTTTAGAGTTCTTATTGATGCTCCAGCTTTGACAGGCCACTTGCCATCCTATTGGACAGTGCTAGCTCTATGTGCATGTTTTCAAACATCAACACATATAGACAAACCCACATCCCTGTATGTACACTGCACAATAACAGTTTACTTTTACAACAAAAACATCCTAAGAAAGGATTCTTATTATTTTTGGAGGGATTATGTAGGATTGTCTATGAATGCATTGTGAGCTCAGCCAAAGCGGCTGCCTCTCTTTGAACACTGGAATCAATGCATCCATTTGTACATACCGATGGTCTCTTTATTTCACATGCAAAACTTGAATAGTCGACTTCTCATCTTTCTTTTGTTCCTTAAATTGATCAATGGGCCACTCACTAAATGGAATCCATGGAATTGTCACTGTATGATTGAGAATGCGAACGAGGAATTAACTGAGGCTACAGTTAACAGTTTTCAAAACTCTGCAAACATGGCCCGGGGAGTAAGAGTAGAAAATGAAATCACTAGATTAAAAAAAACATGAGATGTGGACTGATGAGTTTATCGACTAACTTTATAAGTTTTTAGTTTCACATCTGCAGCGAAAAAGTGCTTCTATGGGATGTTAATGTGCATTCTCTGCATGTTTACATTGAATAATCTAATATTTTTTATATCTACTGAGGTTGTTTGAGTGTTTCTGGGCTCTGTGCCCAAACTGACATTGTGGATAACTATATGAGCTCTGTGAGTATAACTTTCCTTTCCCCAAAATATTCTTTATCTATAAAATTTTTTTAAGGATGTCACCTAACAGTTCAAACTTGATATTACATGAAGTGATTTCTGTAACACTTGCTAACAACACTGAACATTTTGTACCACACAACACTTGCCTTTTAAGTTACATTCGAACATACATTTGCATTTCATATCAGCCATTTTCTTCTTGTAGCTTTGAGGCTTCACAGGGTTTCCATTCCCTCAATATATGGTGGCTTTTGCCCATTGAACATTTGCTACAATCCATAGTCCTGGATCTTAAAGTATGCCAGCCTCTGTGCATTTACATTGTACGATTCTGTATAGATTTTTAAGATTTGTATGGATGGAAAAGTTATGCATCTCTACCTGGACTTTGTTGAATTCCTTCAAATTGGGTATAGTAATCTATACTCAGAATGGGTATGCAGTAAGGCTGGGAATATGACAGAAAAGCACTTGAACATGCAGGAAGATTTCATATCCTTGACATCTCAAATCACTTCCTTAGCAATCAATGATATTCTTAAAGTGTAGTCATGCTCAATTTGTTGTGAAATTTGGGAGCTGTGTTGCACTCTGCAGATTACTATCAACAAATAAAACTAGTGTCCTCTCGATGAGGCTGATTTAGAAAAAAATTTTGGCTCTTTTCCAAATTCTAGTTTTTCAGGCAGATCAGCTTTGGCTTTGTAACCCATCCAAAAAATAATGTTTTTAACAATCTAGTGTCTGTTAGAGTGAATTATTTTCTGGACCTTTCAAGACATAACCCTGAGCCTTTCAATTCAGAGTCAACGCATAATCACATCCCAAATCAATACTATGCTTGGAATATATAGTGCGAAGTTGGTACAAGTATTCCAGATCAATGTTTGCACTTTAATTTTGAGTGTATGTATTTGGGCTCAGAACACGAAAATAAGGATTTAGATATAGCGGGTATGTGAGCTTGGATGCAACTGCTTGTGCTCACTGGGGCGTAAGATACATAATCTTGTGTTCAGTGTGAGATTGAGTTCATGTATTTATGTTGAGGTTAGGTATATGAACAGGTTGATATCTGTATTCAAATGAGTTTGGGGACATGTACCTTACTGAATTGGATAGATGGAATGAGGACTATAGGAATATGTATGAGGGGAGTATATGGAGTGTGGGGCAGTACTCAAATGTGTCAGAGGGTTTATTAAAGGAAGAGGAGTATATAAATGTGCGTGTATGCTGTGAGGACTGTACACACAGTGAAGAAAGAATTTTAAGACATTTGGGAGAGGTATATGATTCTGCATGAGAGGAGTACATGTTGTGAGGGGTGTATATGCATTGAAGGGTATATGATGCAATGGGTTTATATCGATTAAGGAGCATATATGAATGTGTGTGGTTGAGTACATACATTAAGTGGATTATATGCAGTGAACAGAGGATGTGAATATGCAAAAGGGGTGTATATGCAGTGGTTGTGTGTTTGCAGTGAGGGTATATCTGCAGTGAGAGGTGTAAATTCAGTGAAGTTGTATATGCAGTGAGGGTCTATATGCAGTGAAGGGCGTATAAACAGTGAGGGGGTATATGCAGTAAGGAGTATATCCAGAGTGAGAGGTGTATGTGTAGAGAAGGGCTGTATCTGCAGAGAGGGGTGTACGTACAGTGAGGGGAGTATTTGCAGCGAGGATGTATATATAGTGAACGTGTAACTGCAGTTAGGGTGTATCTACAGTGAGGGGTATATCTGCAGTGAGGGTCTATATACAGCAAGAACATATATACGGTGAGAGTGTATATACAGTGAGGGTGTATCTGCTGTGAGGGTGTATCTGCAGTAAGGGGTGTATCTGTGGTGAGGGGTGTATCTATAGTGGGGGGTATCTGCAGTGAAGATGTATATACAGTGAGGTTGTATCTGCAGTGAGGGTGCATCTGCAGAGAGTATTGTATCTGCAGTGAGGGGGTAAATACAGTGAGAGATGTATCTATAGAAAGGGTGTACCTGCAGTGAGGGTGTAACAGCAATGCGGATGTGTATGCAGTGAGGAGTGTACCTGTAGAGAGGGGTGTACATACAGTGAGGGATGTATCTGCAGCGAGCGTGTATATACAGTGAGCGTGTAACTGCAGTTAGGGTGTATCGACAGTGAGGGGTGTATTACAGTGAGGGGTGTGTTACAGTGAGGGTGTATATACAGTGAAGTTGCATCTGCAGCAAGGTGTGTATCTGCAGTGAGAATGTATATACAGTGAGGGTATATCTGCTGTGAGGGCATATCTGCAGTGAGGGGTGTATATGCAGAGTGGGGTGTACATACAGTGAGAGAGTATGTGCATTGAAGGTGTATCTGCAATGAGGGCATATATACAGTGAGGGTCTATCTGCAGCGAGGTGAGTATGTGCAGTGAGGGTGTATATACTGTGAGGTTGTATCTGCAGTGAGGGTCTACCTGCAGTAAGGAGGTATCTGCAGTGAGGGAGTAAATACAGTGAAGGTGATCTGCAGTGAGGGGTGTATCAGCATTGAGGGGTGTATATACAGTGAGGATGTATATACAGTGAGGGTGTATCTGCAATTAGGGTATATATACAGTTTGGGTGTATCTGCAATGAGTGGGCATGTAGAGTACGTGTGCATCTGCGGTGAGGGTGTATCTGCAGTGAGGGTGTATCTGCAGTGGGGGGGCATGTACAGTGTTTGTGCATCTGCAGTGAGGGTGTATGAACAGTGAAGGTGTATCTGCAGTGAGAGTGCATATACGGTGAAGGTGTATCTGCAGTGAGGGTGTATATACAGTGAGGGTGTATCTGCAGTGGGGTGAGGGTATATACAGTGAGGGTGTATCTGCAGTGAGGGTGTATATACAGTGAAGGTGTATCTGCAGTGAAAGTGTATCTGCAGTGAGGATGTATCTGCAGTGAGGATGTATATACAGTGAGGGTGTATATTCAGTGAGGGTGTATCTGCAGTGAGGTGTATACACAGTGAGGGTGTATCTGCAGTGAGGGGTATATACAATGAGGGTGTATCTGCAGTGAGGGTGCATGTACAGTGTGTGTGCATCTGCAGTGAGAGCGTATATACAGTGAGGGTGTATGTATAGTGAGGGTATATCTGCAGTGAGGATATAGATACAGTGAGGGCACATCTTCAGTGAGGGCATATATACAGTGTGTGTGCATCTGTAATGAGGGTGTATATACAGTGAAGGTGTATCTGCAGTGAGAGTGTATGTACAGTGAGGGTGTGTATATAGTGTGTGTGCATCTGAAGTGAGGATGTATATACAGTGAGTGTGTATCTGCGGTGAAAGTATATCTGCAGTGAGGGCGTATATACAGTAAGGGTGTATTTACAGTGAGGGTGTATTTACAGTGAGAGTGTTTCAGCAGTGAGGGTGTATCAGCAGTGAGGTAGTATGTACAGTGAAGTAGTATCTGCAGTGAAGGTGTAGCTGCCGTGAGGGTGTATCTGCAGTGAGGAGATATCTGCAGTGAGGGTGTATATACAGTGAGGGTATACACAGTGAGGACATGTACACAGTGAGGGTGTATCTGCTGTGAGGCTGTATATAACGTGAGGGTGTATCTGCAGTGAGGAGCTATCTGCAGGGAGGGCATATACACAGTGAGGGTTATCTGCAGTGAGGGTGTATCTGCAGTGAGGGGTATATACAGTGAGGGTGTATCTACAGTGAGGGGTATATACAGTGAGGGCGTATATACAGTGTGTGTGCATCTGCAATGAGGGTGTATATACAGTGAAGGTGTATCTGCAATGAGTGTGTATGTACAGTGAGGGTGTGTATACAGTGAGGGTGTATCTGCAGTGAGGGTGTATATACAGTGCGGGCGTATCTGCAGTGAGGGGTATATACAGTGAGGGTGTATCTGCAGGGAGAGTGTATACAGTGAGGGTGTATCTGCAGTGAGGGTGTATCTGCAGTGAGGGTATGTACAGTGACGGTGGATCTGCAGTGGGAGTATATACAGTGAGGGTGTATATACAGTGAGGGTGTATCTGCAGTGAGGGTGTATATACAATGAGGGCGTATCTGCAGTAGGAGTATGTACAGTGAGGGTGTATACACAGTGAGGGTGTATCTGTAGTGGGAATATATACAGTGAGAGTGTATACACAGTGAGCGTGTATACAGTGAGGGTGTATCTGCAGTGAAAGTATATACAGTGGGGGTGTATCTGTAGTGGTAGTATATACAGTGAGGGTGTATACACAGTGAGGGTGTATCTGCAATGAGAGTATATACAGTGAGGGTGTATACACAGTGAGGGTGTATCCGCACTGGGAGTATATACAGTGAGGGTGTATACACAGTGAGGGTGTATCTGCAGTGAGAGTATATACTGTGAGGGTGTATCTGCAGTGAGGTGTATATACAGTGAGGGTGTATCTGCAGTGAGAGTATATACAGTTTGGGTGTATCTGCAGTGGGTTTATATACAGTGAGGGTGTATACACAGTGAGAATATATACAGTGAGGGTGTATCTGCAGTGGTAGTATATACTGTGAGGGTGCATACACAGTGAGGGTGTAGCTGCAGTGAAAGTGTATACACAGTGAGGGTGTATCTGCAGTGGTAGTATATACAGTGAGGGTGTATACATAGTGAGGGTGTATTTGCAGTGAGAGTGTATACACAGTGAGGGTGAACTTGCAGTGAGAGTATATCTAGTGAGGGTGTATCTGCAGTGGTAGTATATACTGTGAGGGTGTATACAGAGTGAGGGTGTATCTGCAGTGAGAGTGTATACACAGTGTGGGTGTATCTGCAGTGAGAGTATATACAGTGAGGGTGTATACACAGTGAGAGTATATACAGTGAGGGTGTATCTGCAGTGGTAGTATATACAGTGAGGGTGTATACACAGTGAGGGTGTATCTGCAGTGAGGGTCTATACACAGTGAGGGTGTATACACAGTGAGGGTGTATCTGCAGTGAGAGTATATACAGTGAGGGTGTATCTGCAGTGAGAGTGTATACACAGTGAGGTGTATCTACACAGTGAAGGTGTATCTGCAGTAGTAGTATATACAGTGAAGGTGTATCTGCAGTGAGAGTGTATCTGCAGTGAGAGTGTATACACAGTGAGGGTGTATCTGCAGTGGTAGTATACACAGTGAGGGTGTATCTGCAGTAGTAGTATATACAGTGAAGGTGTATCTGCAGTGAGGGTGTATCTGCAGTGGTAGTATACACAGTGAGGGTGTATCTGCAGTGGGGCGGGGGTATATGAATGTGTGTGTTGGGTGGTCTCCTCCTCCCGGGTCACGTGGTGCCCAGCCCCAGCTGCTGCTCTAAGATGGCGGCGGTGTTGCCCGAGTGCCGGGCGCTGACTTACTGCGTTTATAAGTGGTCCAGCTATTCCTCCATCTACGTCCCTGAGTGAGTAATCGTTGCTGTGGGGTACCTGTTCTTGTATTTCTCGGCCCTCCCTGTCCGTTTTGCCGAGCGATCTTTTGTTGTTCGGTCATCGCTGCCGGCTGGGGCCTGGTCTGAGCCGGCGAAGCCTCGGCCTCGCGTGAACCGCGGGCGGCGCTGGGCTTCACCTGGCTCGCCCCGGGGCTCGGGTGGTCGTGGGTGTAGGCTTTTAAATTGTGTAATTCTGGGCCGGAGCTAATTTACTTTGTTTGAAGGTGAAGTTTGATTTGCAGCTTGTGATTTTTTTTGTGTGTGGTTCGCGGGCTGTGTTTTGTTTTTATGTTTTCTCTGCAGCCTCGGGTTTATGTATAGCTGCACTTGGCCCGCAATAAATTCAGCAAACCTTAATTTTCCGATAATAGTGGAGTTTCTGCCCAGTTTTGCTTGTTCACCCCCCCCCCCCTTTCTTTCCCCGCTGAATTTTTCTCAGATGCTTCTGTAACGGTCTCTGATGCAAAGCAACAGGCGTTTCTTTACAAATAACAGACCATACACTCATTAGCAAGCTGGTTTTCATCTATTGTTTCAATGTGCTCAGCACAGGTGAGATGCGGTCTGACTTTCTGTAGCGACAGTATTTGGAAACTTGTCACTTAAACGGCGAAGGGGATCTCACTGCGGAGGTAGTTATTATGAATTTGAGTCATTAGCCTTTTTGATTTTGGGTTTTGAAAGCTGCTATTTCCCAACGCCTGTCCGTGGTATTGGGCTTAAAAGAAAAACAAACCATTTTCAGTCTTGGGAGTAATTGTAACTACTTCATTTTAATTTATTGTGTTCTTAATCAGTTCCTTTCAGTGACTGTTGCAAAATTCTTTCTCCCCCCCCCCCCCCCCCACTCCACTCCAAACCAATGTTGAAGTTGATATGATTGTTTACATATGATCTTTGCAATGTGTCAACTACCTGCAAATAGTACCAGCCACTTCAAATATTTGGGAATGCTGGGCATACAACTTTTTAAAATAAATAAAACTAGCATTTTTCTGTCAAATGCACATTTTAAACATGCATTGAGTAATTTCTGTTTTACTTATTTTAGAAACCACTGATCAACTTTTCAGGTTTACATCATAGTAAGTTTCATTGCTGTACATCTTTTGTGTTTTGTTTCAAAGGCTTCTTAGTTCAGTGGTAGTTCTGGAGTGCTCTCTAATAGCCAAACTGAATACTAACAGTTAAGCAAGTTGGAATTGAAGCCATTGTAAGAGTTACAGCCTGTATTTGCAGCTTGGAGTTTTTTTTAAACGTGCATCCACTCCTTTTCTTGCAAGTCATCTTGCGCAGATCAAAGTGCTAACAACTTTAAACGACCTATGCTAAATGGGAAATGTCTTTGGTTTGCTTGATACCAAGAAGCAACTGCTATACTCTGAACAAAAGACTAAAAACTGTGAATGCTTGAAATCAGAAACAAATTGCTGTCAAAACTCTCAGCCTTGGTAACGATTTCTATTTTGCTCTACCTTGCTGCTTTAGCAGAAATACTCTAAAACATTCTGTCAGCATCCTTGAAGATATCGTACTTAACCACTGACTTGTCGGGCAACCCCAACTTGAGTGACCAAACTTGGTGGGCGGCACGGTGGCACAGTGGTTAGCACTGCTGCCTCACAGCGCCGGAGACCTGGGTTCAATTCCCGCCTCAGGCGACTGACTGTGTGGAGTTTGCACGTTCTCCCCGTGTCTGCGTGGGTTTCCTCCGGGTGCTCCGGTTTCCTCCCACAGTCCAAAGATGTCCAGGTCAGGTGAATTGGCCATGCTAAATTGCCCGTAGTGTTAGGTAAGGGGTAGATCTAGATGTAGATATAGGGGTATGGGTGGGTTACGCTTTGGCGGGGCAGTGTGGACTTGTCGGGCCGAAGGGCCTGTTTCCACACTGTAAGTAACCTAATCTCATCTAATCTAAAAATGGAAAATGCTCAGTTGGAGCACAGTGGATGCATCAAGAGACTTCTTCAAAATTGACAGTTAAAGTTTGGAGGAAAGCGCACAACTTCAAACAACTCATCCACTCAACCCTCGAAGCACCACTTGCCCTGTGTGTGGCAGAGATTTTAGATTATGCATTGAATTTAGCAGCCATGTTTGAAACCATCGCACCACCCGATATACTGCTTGAGAAGATAGCTGTGTTTTTGGCATTTGTTTTGATGAAATGGTGTTTATTTTGAGATTCTTTATTAAAGTGACATATTGTAATTGCAAAACACTTGCAATTATGTTAGAGTGCCATTTAGAATTAGGATATGTCAAAGTGCATTACAGCCACTGATGTACTTCTGAAGTGTCTAAGGGAAGGGAATTGATATTCAATTTGCACTGAGTTCTCTCAAACATTCATATGATAAGGACCAAACAAACAGTTTTAGTGATGCTGATTCGAAGCACCTCTATTCGCAAGAACAATGGAGGGAACTCCCCTATTCCTAAAAATCGGTGCCAAGTGATATTTTTATTTCCCAAGGCTACTCTGGGTTTAATATCTCTCCTGAACGATAGCATCTTCAACAATATAACACACTCTCAGTTCTGCACAGCAGCATATAAACCTTAACTAATGCATTAACCTCCTGTAGATTCAAGTTCCCACTCCAATCTTCTAACTTGGGTAAGAATGCTACCATCTCACACATTATTGATATGGTAGTGTGATCTACCAGAGGTGATGTGGTTCTGAAAACTAGTTGATGCAAATGTTTATTTTCTTGGTTATCACATTTGCTGCAAGTGTCTGAAAGGGAAAGAAAGTATAATATTACTATTGGAGCCTTCCTCATAGCCCATAAATCTATCTACAATTCTCTGTAGAGATGATGTATATTTCCAACGATTTGTCCTGTCATTATCATTTCATGCTGATATTGTAACTGGATTTGAAATCTGTACTGCTCTTATACAAAGCTTTGTTGGAAACCTTCCACATTGTAATCAAATAATTATAAATAATAAAAGCTTGCATTTATGTCAGGACTGGGGCATCTCTGATGTGAATAAAAGAGCTTCATGCCCACTGAATTTGTGGAACAATCACTTTTAAAGGGTAGTCATTTTGCATTTGACAAAATCTGATCAGAACAACGACAATCTGAGAACCTTTGTGTAGGTTTAGAGAAATTGCTCCAGTGTTAATTTTGTGCCATTAGATTGGGTTGTAAGTTTGCTTGCTAAGCTGGTAGATTTGTTCTCAGACATTTCATCACCATGCTAGGCAACATAATCAGTGAGCCTCCGATGAAGTGCCAGTGTTCTCTTCAGCTTGCTATTTGTGTGTCTTGGTCTGTTGTGGTGGGTGATATCACTTCTGGTTCTTCTTTGCTGAGAGTTGGTAAATGGGGTCCAATTCAATAGGTTTGTTGATGGACTTCTGGTTTGAATGCCAAACCTCTAGGAATTCCCGTGCATGTCTTTGTTTAGCCTGTCCCGGAACGGAGGCTGTTGTCCCAGTCAAACTGGTGTCCTCCTTAGTCTGTGTTTATGGGTACTAGTGATAGGTGGTCATGTCTTTTGGTGGCTAGCTTTCTGCTGGTCTGTCCAATGTAATGTTTGTTGCAGTTCTTGCAGGGTATTTTGTATATGATATTCATTTTGCTGCCTCAGGACCCACTTCACTTTCAACGACAAGACTTACAAACAAATCAGTGGGACGTCTATGGAATCACCAATATCAGGACTCTTAGCAGAAGCAGTTATGTAGAGGTGAGAATGAACAGCTCTTCCCAGGATCCGGCCATTACACACTGCAGCACCCAGGAACAAAGAGGAGCTGAGGAAAAACAGCTGTGCAATGTACTCAGAAACAGCAGGAACCTGATTAAACGCAGTCTGCCGATTCCTACACAACAGATCTAAACAAGAAGACAACACGCCCAGACACTTTAGCCACCCTGCCATACATTTAAGGACATATTGGAGATAATAACCAGACTGCTGTGGCCCATAGGCATCATGGTAGCCCACACACATGCCACCACACTGAAACAGCTCCTGATGAATTTAAAAGACCCCCTATCAATAAACAGCAGAATGAATGTCATTCATAAAATATTCTGCAAGGACTGCACTAAACAATACATTGCACAGACCAGCAGGAAACATGCCACCAGGATACATGAGCACCAACTAGCCACCAAAAGACATGACCACCTATCAGTAGTATCCATACACACACATAAAGAGGGACACTTGTTCGACTGGGAGAATAAATCCATCCTGGGACAGGCTAAACAAAGACACCCACGGGAAATCCTCGAGGCCTGACATTCATACTTGAGCTCCATCAACAAACCTATTGATTTGCACCCCATTTACCAACCTTTTCAAAAAAAAGAACTGAAAGTGATATCGCCCACCACAACAGACCAAGACATAGAAATAGCAAGTGGGACAGAACACCAGCGCTTCATCGGAGGCTCACTGATTATGTTGCCTAGCATTGTGAAGAAATGTCTGAGAACAAATCTGTCAGCTCAGCAAACTTACAACCTGATCCATAACCTGAGCGACAAATCTCCAAATCGCAAACTATTAGATTATTGTTAACAGGCTATCCTTGAGGTAAGCATGTGGTGGTGGTGGTTGTTATACTGTGTTGGAAATACATAAGACAGCACTGTCCAAACAAGTGGCACTGCTTGGAAAAAGCTAAATGCAGCTGAAGAATCTTCCCAAATGTCGCCGTTTGCCAGGATGGTTTGGTATTTGTACCAGTAATTCTGTTGTGCTCATTAGCTCAACATCAAGAATAGTTCCAATCTATGTCCAAAATGCACTAAAACTGTCATCAAGTGGGTGCAGAGTAGTATGTCCAATATTAATTCTTTTCTTTTAAAAAAAATCTAATTGAATTAGCTACCATACGGTTAGCTCAAAAAGAAATTTGAAATAAAATGTTATTCCATATATAAAAATTTGCTCAAGTGCACTCGAATATTGTTTTATTTGAGAATCAAAATATTATAAGATCCAGAGTACAGAATACTTACCACCAAGAATGTGGAGTACAAGATGTATCACTACATAAAAGTCCTATTTCATGAGCACATCACATTGGCAAGATGAGGTTTTTAAAACCTGATGTTTGTTGGATGAAAAAGTGACTTCAGGAGATGAAGGTTTGACAGTTGTAAAATTCTGAACAAGAATATGTTGAGAGGAAAGTGGAGTAGATGTTGCATTCAACCAAAAGACACTCTGACTCTAATTTGTGCATCTTTATTTCTTAGCATTTGCTGTGAAGGACACATTATTTACTTGGGATACCTTGAAGCTGTTTGTCACCAAATAATATGGTTTGAAGAGGTAATTTTCTCAAGATCTTCTCAACATGAGGAATAACCCCAGAGGGGCATGTGGAGAGATCCTTGTTGCCCTCATTGCAATTTTGTTCTGAACTGAACAGGGTTCTCACTTTAAGTAGTGATCTTAAAGATAGCGCCATTAGAAATATAGTTTGCCTTCACAGCTTAAAAAGTCATTCTAGTTGTTACACTTGGGTTTTGTGTGAGACTTGAGACTTGAAACCTCAAACTTCTGATACAGTTGGGAAACGTAGTTGTCTATTAGAATGCATAAGAGAAACACCTGCAATCTATTAAATTCCTTTGTTTGCATTTGCTGCAATTGGACCTGATGTTAATGATGCATCTTTTGTCAGGGTCTGGAGACTTGGAAATCTGATTTTCTGATGTTCTTGTACATGAAATAAGAGTGAAAAGAATCCATCCAACTGACAAGCTTGTCTGGGAGTGGAATATTTTGGTTAATTTGTAAGTTAAAGGTTGATGTGATAAATAACTCTCTAACCCTTATTTTGATATTCTAAAAGCAGCTTGAAATTACGTGCTAAGACTGGCAAATACTATGCTTGCATCCCATATCTGCTATCCATTCAAGTCCAGATTACTAAGATGAAGCCGTATCCACAAAAAAGGAAACAGAGTTCATATTAAAGAGTGGTCGTGTTTGATCAGACTTGGCAAGTGTTACAGCTGTAACAGATTTTAAGGAATTATATAGACAAGGAACCTGTGGGAGGAGAGGAAAGAACACAAAAGACTATATTCAATGTAGAAGGCAAGATTGATTACAAAACAGAGGGATGATGGTGAAGTTTTACATGTATTTAACATGAGAAAACATTTTGACAGCACAGGAGCAGGATCAGCTGAACATTTTCCCATGTGCAGAGGAACCTCGCTTATCTGAATCCCAATTATCCGAAAATCCGATTATCCAAAGGAGACCTCCAGATCCCGATGGAAATATTACATCAAAGATGATGAGGGCGGTGTTGCACAGGGTTGGGACATTGTTGCACGGCGTTGGGGCTGGGGGTGGTGCTGTGGGTGGATCGGGGGGCTGCCGTCTCCTCAACAGGGTGTAGACTTTAACATTTCTGAGCCCCAGAGTAAAGGCATTTCCTCGATTAACCGAATAATTGATTATCCGAACGAAATAGTGCCCGCCCATCACATTCGGATAATCAAGGTTCCCCTATAGTTAGTAAATTTTCATTTGGAGCACATCTGTTGACCGAAGCAAACGGAATGCGAAGTTTGTTAATATGTATTTTCTGAGCAGTTATGGGTAACAGTGAACTCACCCAGTGCTGTACTGCAAATTTACCATACTATGCAGAGAGTTTGACCTGAAGCAAATCAATCTGGAGAGTGAATACGTTATCAGAAGCTGAATCACCCCTTCAAAATGAGAAAAATTTGTTTTAATATTTAGTTATAATAGTCTAATAGGAATAGTCTAGGTGCTGTACATGGTTCAAAATGTGCTATGTTTTTGTATTCAGTTCAGGTATTTCAATGGAATTATCTGTAGAATAACCTTTTCTCTACCCAGGCTAAATAGCTTTTGCGTATCGAGTGCAGTTGCAGCAATATGAAACCGAGTGAACCCAGCTAATGAATTACATGGGGCTTGAGAATTTTTTAAACCCATTTCTCTAGTTGAAATAATTGACAATGGCCCAGTAATTCATTTGAATTTGAAATATTGTGTCTAATTAGTATTTTGGATTGATTTGTACTGAGCTTCTGAGATGAAAAGTTTCTGATCTGCCGTGTTACCAAGTTTTTAAGTCTTGCCGCAACAAGTTAATTTAATTCTATAACCTTTTTTAAATTACCAAAAGTTAGTTTGTAAACCTCTTAATTTTGACTTTGAGTGTATATTCCTAATACAAATGTTACTGCTGTGGTCCATCCATCAGTGCATGCTGAGTTGTGCTGTTGCACAATTAATTGACAAAAGGTACCTGATTCATCCTTTCCTCCTCTGTCGACCTGTGTCATTACTTGGGTTAATTCACTCAAACACCTGGATTGTTCCAGCAAAATTTGAGGACAAGAATGTTTTTGTTATTAAATTGGCTCATCACCTTTGAGCATAAATTCTATGTTTTAAAGTGGTGACACAGTACTATCCTGTGCCTATTCCAAATTGCTCGCTTTTTAAAATCCTCAAATATAATTTTCAACATTAATTTCAGAATTTGCCTTTAAACACCTGACAATGGAGGATAGTACTGGATTAATTCACACCTTACCAGGAGCGATGCATGTTAATAGCGTTGCAGTTCACCGACTGTGACACTGCACCTAGTAGAGGCAGATTTCATAAATGCAGCCATTGTCTTGAACTGTTCAATTTGCATTGGCTTTTGAAGTTGGAATGATTGATTGATTTTCACCATTCTCCTTATTAATGTCATTTTGCATATAAACTTGAGGTTGCGGTTTATACATTATACGATTGCTCGCTAGTGTAGATTAGATTAGATTCCCTACAGTGTGGAAACAGGCCCTTCAACACAAGAAGTCCACACCAACCCTCCGAAGAGTAACCCACCCAGACCCGTTTCCCTCTGACTAATGCACCATCGGCAATTTAGCATGGCCAATTCACCTGACCTGCACATCTTTGGATGTGGTAGGTAACCCACGCAGACACAGGGGAGAACATACAAACTCCACACAATAGTCACCCGAGGCTGGAATCGAACCTGACACCCTGGTGCTGTGAGGCGGCAGTGCTAACCACTGAGTCACCGTGTAGCTTCACCTACCTGTTAGATAGGGAGTTGCAGGATTTTGAACTTGTGACTGAAGGAACAGCAATTTAGTTACAAATCAAGATAGTATATGATTTTTGATGGGATTTTGCAGTTAATAGTGACCTGTACATCTACCCTGTTTGGAAGGTATAAGAGGCTGTAGATTTGTAAATGTTCCAGGAGCCAGGGTGAGTGTTGTATTGCGTCCTGTGGTGTGTGTCAGTGGTGAAAGTAGTGAATTTTGAAGGTGGTGGACAGGATGCCAATCAAATAGACTTTTTTCAGGATGGCATTGAGCTGCTTGAGTGTTGTTGGAACAAGACCCATTTCGGCAAGTGGAGAGTATTATTCCATCATGGTTCTGACTTGAGCCTTACCAATGCTGTACAGACACTGGAGAGGCATAAGGTGAGATACTGACCACAAAACATCTAGCTTGTTGTCTGAATTCGATGGTTTGGAACTGCTTTATGATTTTTGTTTCAAAAACTAAGTACTTAATACTAAGTTAGACCACTTTGCATTGAGTATCTGAATTTAATTTCCAAATTGGAAATGATTTTAAATGAAACTTACTTTTTCAGACCACACTGGTAGTTGAAAATGTGGGATGAATTCAAAATAAGAATGTTGGAACAAATAAACAATTCTTTGCAGTGTAATTATAGTAAAAAAAACTTGTATTAAGTACAGTTGTAATTATAGCTCAGAATATGACTGAAGTACTTTGAAGTGCTTGGTTATTGTTTGTCTCTAATGATTATACAATGCTACTGGGAGTTTGAAAAAGCTAAAGAACATCATGACACTTGATGGGCACCAGTCATGGAAATATTTCTTAAACAATTAAATCCTAAGCATTTATCATAGTGTTGAGAAACTATAGTGTGTACATATGCTCATGATAGATGGCACTTGCCTGTCTCAGGAGTTGCTTCCAACACAGTCCCGCGTGTCATTTTTGGATTGACCATTTGTTTTAGTTTTAGAGATCACTTTGTGAGTGGCAGTTGTTGTTGTGTTTTTTTTTTGTAGCAGATTGAGTAGTATGATTCTTGCATTCCTGAATGCTAGAGCAAATGTTTCGTGCTCTGTTGAACAAATTGCTTTGCATTTTCAATAGACTTTTGAATACAAGTGCAGCTGGCTTTCCATCTCCTATGATGCACACTCCTAGCTCTTCCTGAGACGTACCCTGTATTGACTTTCTTGATTTGTCTGGACTGTTAAGCTATGTTTTTCTCCTGGCAGTGATTGTTAGTGATTTGATCCTATACTGCTGGTCCTCCTGTCAAGTAAGATGAATGGTTGGTTTGTGGTGCAGTATGATACCAACAGCACATGTTAAATTCTAGCATCGGCTGAAGTCATTGTGAAGGTTGAACATTCTCAACTTCACCTCTTGCCTGAGGCATGGTGACCCTTAGATTAAACTCAACACCGGTTGTTGCTCTCCCTCTCTCTCCCCTTCTCCAAATTCACGTAATAAGGCTGTTGAGAGTGTGGTGCTAGAAAAACACAGCTGGTCAGGCAGTATCCGAGGAGCAGGACAATCGACGTTTTGGGCATAAGCCCTTCTTCAGGAAGGGTCACGCTCTTGACTTTAATCTTCAGCATCTGCAGTCCTCACTTTTTTCCTATAACAATCCGAGTGTAGATTATGCCATTGTTTCATATCATTCAACTTAGTCTAATCTTCTCTTGTATATATGCACATCCACCTTTTGGAATGGTCAATTGTTGGAATTCATCTTCACCTTTCAAGTATCTTATTGTCTTAAATCTGCCTTCTTAAAAATGTAACTTAGTGCGATTATAACACTCAACTCAGTCTCTGAAAAATCACTCATTACACTAACAGCGCTTGATGACCGTGATCAATTGATTCTTTTGGCTGTTGAATATGAGATTAAATGGTAAATTCTGAAACTTATTTTTGCAGCAAAATGATTTTTCTGGTTTTTCCCTTCAATGAGCAGATTGTCTCTTATCCTCTCTGTTCAGGCTCTTGTTTCTAATCATTTTTACCATTTTTGTTGCTGGCTTGTCCAGCAACAGGTAAATCTAAAAAGCAAACTAGATTTATAGTTAAAAAATGTACATTTGCATAAGATGTCTGTGGCCTTCCAATTTATGCTTGGGAATTTGGTTGTCACCGTTCTCATGCTCTCTGCCTTGTGCAACTGTTATCAATGTAAGGGAGCTGTTTCAATTTTTTAAACTCATGGCTGAGTTGATTTTGACTGTAGCTGGCATATTTTGTCTTTGTAGAAATTCAGCAGTGTTGCTGGTTGCAGCAATGCTTTTTGTGTGGTTCTGGTGTAGATGTAATCTCCACACTTCTGTTTTTTGTAAGTAACACTACTTGGAATCAGTTTTCTTGAAAATCTCAAATAAGTTTATTCCCAGGTTTGAACTCAGTTTTTAGTCACTGAGCAATGTATGCAGTCTGGGTTGTTTCTGCTGTATCGCGTGTGGTAGTTAGTCATGTGGTTTACATTTTGGTCCTAGGGCATATTGGCTTGTCATAATTTTTATGCTTTAAGACTAAGAATAGCATCTGCAAAAGTTTATGACCGAGAGGTGAACCCTCTGTTAAATCAAAGAGCCAGAAAAGCTCACCTCACCTCGTAATCTGTTAAAATGAGTATCAGAGAACTCCCAAATTCCACTGCTGAAAGAAAATGGCATCAATTTATTTTTAACTCTAAAAGTGAACATTAAACTACAAGTATGCACAATTCCAAGTCCCCTTTTTCATAACTGCTTGTAATATCTGCCTCACAATTCCATATGAGTTGGAGGCAGTTACCTCTACAACAGGATAGTCTTCACCTGAACTAGAAGGGTACCAATATCCTGAGGGGAAATTTGCTAATGCTCTCTGGGTGGATTTAAACTGATTCAGCAGGGGATGGGAGCCCAAATTGTAGTTTGAGTATACAGGAGGTTGAGAATAGCGAGGTCCGAAGTAGTAGGGTATTCAAGGTCTCATGAGAGCACCAACAAGTTGATTTGAAGCGTTTCTACTTCAACGCCAGGAGCATCCATAATAAGGTGGGTGAACTTGCAGCATGGGTTGGTACCTGAGATTTGAATGTTGTGGCCATTTCAGAGACATGGGTAGAGCAGGGAAAGGAATGGTTGTTGCAGGTTCTGTGATTTAGATGTTTCAGTAAGATCAGAGAAGATGGTAAAGGGTGGAGGGGAAAGCATTGTTAGTCAAGGACTGTATCACCGTGGCAGAAAGGACGTTTTGAAGACTGGTCTACTGAGGTAGTATGGGCTGAGGTTAGAAACAGGAAAGGAGCTGTCACTCTGGGAGTTTTCTATTGGCCTCAGAATAGTTCCAGAGATGTAGAGGAAAGGATAGCAAAGACGATATTAGATAGGAGCAACAGCAACAGGGTAGTTATTATGGGGGACTTCAATTTTGCAAATATTGACTGGAAATACTATATTTCAAGTAGTTGAAATGGGTAATTTTTATTTTTTGCCCAGTGTGTATAGAAGGGTTTCCTGATTCAGTATGTAAACAGGCCAACAAGGGGCAAGGCCACATTAAATTTGGTACTGGGTCATGAACCCACGTGTTTGATTTGGAGGGAGATGAGCATTTTGGTGATAGTGACCACAATTTGCTTATGCATACTTTAACAATGGGAAGGGATAGGTATATACCGCAGGGAAAAAGTTATAGCTGGGGGAAAGGCAATTATGATGCATTAGGCAAGATGTGGGATGGAGAAGGAGATTGCAGGGTTTGGGCACAATTGAAATATGAAACTTATTAGACGAAAAGCTACTGCAGGTCCATTATATGTGTGTACCTGCCAGGCAGAGAGGAAGTTGTTGAGTGCAGAAGCCATGGTTTACTAAGGAAGTTGAATCTCTTGTCAAGACAAAGAAGGCGGCCTATGTTAGGATGAGATGTGAAGGCTCAGTTAGGGCACTTAAGAGGTATAGGTTAGCCAGGAAAGAGCTAAAGAAAGACTTCAGAAGAGCCAGGAGGGAACATGAGGAGAAGTCCTTGGCGGCTAGGATCAAGAAAAACCCTAAAGCTTTCTATTGGTATATCAGGAATAAAATAAGAACTCGATTAAGATTAAGACCAATCAAAGATAGTAGTGGAAAGTTGTGCATTGAGTCAGAGGAGAGAAGGGAAGTGCTAAATATTTTGTCTCTATTCACCCTGGTAAAACACAATGGTGATGAGAATACTGAGATACAGGCTGCTCGACTAGGTGGGATTGAGGTTCCCAAGGAGGAGGTGTCAGCAATTCTGGAAAGTGTAAAAATAGGTAAGTCTCCTGGGTGGGATGAAAATTATCCTAGGATTCTCTGGGAAGCCAGGGAGGAGATTGCCGAAGTTTTTTCTTTTGATCTTTGTCGTCAATGTCTACAGGAATAGTGCCAGAAGACTGGAGGATAGCAAATGTGTTCCCTTATTCAAGAAGGGGGAGTAGAGACAATGCTGGTAATTATAGACCAGTGAGCCTTACTTTGGTTGTGGTTAGAATGTTGGAAAAGGTTTTATAAGACAGGATTTATAATCATCTAGAGAGGAATAATTTGATTGGGGTCATCAACACGGTTTTGTGAAGGGTAGGTTGTGCCTCACAAACCTTATTGACGACTTTGAGAAGGTGACCAAACAAGTGGATGAAGGTAAAGTGGTTGATGTTGTATATATGGATTTCAGTAAGGTGTTTGATAAGGTTCCCCACGGTAGGCTATTGCTGAAAATATGGAGGCATGGGATTGTGGGTGATTTTAGCAATTTGGATCAGAAATTGGCTAGCTGTCAGCAGACAGGGGGTGGTGGGTGATTGGAAATGATCATCCTGGAATTCATTTACTAGTGGTATACTGCAAGGATGTGATTTGGGGCAACTGGTGGTCATTTTTTAAAAATTACCTGAATAAGGGCATAGAAGGATGGGTTACTAAATTTGTGGATGACACTAAAGTCTGTAGAGTTGTGGATAGTGTAGAAGGATGCCACAGGTTACCGAAGGACAGATAAGCTGCAGAGCTGGGCTGAGAGATAGCAAATGGGAGTTTAATCTGGAAAAGTATGAGGTGAATCACTTTGGAAGGAGCAATAGGAATAAACAGTACTTGGCTAATGGTAAGATTCTTGGTAGTGTGGATGAGCAGGCGGGTCGCTATGCCTTACTGTACAAGTCTGTGTCATTTCAAGTTTGGGCTAGGCAATGGAGACAACCCATTTATGTGTCCTAAATTATTGCTAGTTGTTTGGAGGATTTACCAAATGTTTACTTCAGTGGATCATTTCATTGCACTGCATCTATGCACATAGATCCCTGAAAATTGCCACCCAGGTTGCTTAGGGTTGAGAAGAACGCACAAGGTGTGTTAGCTTTTATTAGTAGAAGGTTTGAGTTTCGGAGACATGAGGTCATGCTACAGCTGTACAAAAGTCTGGTGTGGCTGGACTTCGAGTATTGTATACAGTTTTGGTCACCGCATTACAGGAAGGATGTGGAAGCTCTGGAGAGGGTTCTGAGGATTTAGTCTGGTATGGCGGGACGGTCTTATGAGGAAAGTCTGAGGGACTTTGGAGAGAAGAAGGTTGAGAAGTGACTTAATTGAGACATATAGGATAATCATAAGGTTAGGTAGGGTGGACCGTGAGAGCCTTTCACCTGTATGGTGATGGCTAACACGGGGACATATCTATCACCCCTCAACTTAAAGCTATAGGTTCTTTACTCAGTGTAGCAGGGGCATGGAACGCACTGTCTGCAACAGTAATAGACTCGCCAACTTTATGGGCATTTAAGTGGTTGTTGGATAGACATGGACAAAGATGGAATAGTGTAGATTAGATGAGCTTCAGATTGATTTCACAGGAAGGGCTTGTACTGCGCTGTAGTGTTCTATGTCCTAAGTTATAATGTTCTAATACTTTATTAAAATTACATCAACTTAATTTCCAAACCACATAGCTGCGGTCGTCTTCTGTGACTTTTCTTCTTCTGGCTGAGGATCTCCCTGGGTTGTCATCTGTCTGTTTTTAGTGCCGGTATGTTTCATATGAAAAAGGTACCTTTTGATAGAGACTGTTTCCTAAGCTTTAGGTTGCTGCTAATTGTTGATTTCAGTTTATGTGAAACTGTCAACAATTTCCAGAATGAGGTCGATGGAAGTCACGATGTGAATGAACATTTTTATTGTGGATATGAATTGTTGAAAATGAAGGAACTCCAGGATTACTCAGGGTAGGTGAGAATGTGACTTGAGGAGAGAATGTATATAGAGTATAAGCAGGGAAGGGAAAGAGTTAAGTTTAGAGATTTGTGAAACAAGAGGGTCAGTTGAGCATGACTCGGATCAGATAAGAACTGCAGTTTACAAGGCACAGATAATGGGTTAACAAGGTGGAAATGCAGTCATTATGTAAAGCCGTTTAACAATATTGGAAGCATTCAGTATGCAAGGTCAGCTAACAAGGGGAAAAATATCCATTGTATGAATCTAGTGAACAAGGTTCAGAACATCCCTTGTATAACAACAGGTCTCTGCTATTGATCCCTGTAAAATAACTATGTAATTCAGTGAGAAACTGCTGTTGCAGAGAAGACAGTAAACTCGTGTCTCTGCACGTGGGCGATCGTTATCTCTCCCTCTACAGCCTGGAATAAAGATGAAGGATGTAAAACTATACTGTATCTCTGAGTGTTTTGCTTCAACTGAGGGAGGAAATTGGATGTCTGAGAGACATTTGGATCAGCCTTGATCTTATCAAGTGGTGGAGTCGGCCTGAGGGGCCAAATACCATCCACTCCTTATTTTCACGTGGGGAGCTTTGGTGGAGTCACAAGCCCCCTGACTAATTCAGAAAATAATTACGCTTAGAGTTGTTAATGGTAAATAAACAGAACAATCCACCTAGTTAGTGTAATTTTACGGATTGTATTTTTGCAAAGAACTAAAGCGAATGGTAATGTGGGTAAAATAATATTGACTTTACGGTGGTCACTATCAACTTGAGCATGTGAGGAGGGAATCATGTGGATCAGGTCAAGCTGACCAGAACAGAATGTGATTGAGTGATTTTATAAATAAAAACACTGATTTTGTGAAGTCGTTCAAACTTTAATATTATTGTTACAACATCACTGAAACAGTAAGACCGTGTCTGTGTCCAGAGTGCATGTGAGGACTCAAGTTTGGCTATAATAGCCGGTTCAGCTGAGTATTAAATGTAAAGGAATTAGCCCCAGCTCGTTTGTGAAATAAATAGGAAAACTCTGGTGGTCAGGTATTGCAAATGAAAAGTATCTGTACAGGGAAGAATATCTGGAGAGGTGAGGTTGTGGAAGATTTGAGGCAAACACTGAGTAAGTCATGAGGAATGTGATGGATGAATAGTCAGGTTTATTCTTTGAAATCCCATTTTCTAAAACTTCTGTAATGGCATTTTGTTTTTACATTTCTTGCTTCATTCATCCATTACGAGCCAAAAGTGAAAATCAACGCTGGACTTTAACCAGAATTTTCTCATCAAGATTGCAGCAATGAAACTTTCATAAGGAGTGTTTTCTCAATATTTCTATTTAAGAATCGCATTTAACTTCTGTTGACCCAATTCATAAAACAGTTGAATATCAATTGGGAGTTTGCATTCAAATAATCTCCTTAAATTGTTTAATTGCTTAATGAGAAATTTTAGTCAAACTGTTTTACCTTCAGAAGTTCTAAATGAATTTCAAACTTGAAAGATGCTTTGGTTCAGTTGGCTTGTAAGGGTAGTTTGTTCAATGCAGTGGGATGGAGCATTTCCACTATGAAAGTTGAGGGGGTATCTGATGGTGATGTACAAGGAGTATGGCAGGTTGAATGGAAAGCAGCTGTTACCTTATTCGAAGGGGGCAAAATTGAAAATTTAAAGGGCAGGAGGTTTCGAGGTGTTTAAGGAAAAACCTTCTTAACCAGAAGAGCCGGTGAGGCCTGGAATGCCCTCCTTGGAGGGTAGTTGTGGTGGGAAACCTCTCCGCCTTTAAAATGTACTCTGATACTTGAAGTGTCATAATATTCAAGGTTCTGGGCCGAGTGCGGGCAAGTGGGACTGATGTAGATAGTAGTGTATTTTTAGTGATACAGCCTCAATGGGCTGAAGGGCACCTCTACTGCTCTGATTCTATGGTTTTGACCTTTTTCCTCGTGATCTAATCCTGATTACAATTCTTCGGTCAGCCAGTGTGGCCTTCAGATACTGCAGTGTATAGTTATGCTTATAGTGAAGATAGGTGATAGGCATCTGAGTGTGTATTTTTGAGCAGTTAGCAAATTTGCAAAGGCAAGTGGAGCTTGAGCTTTGTGTTAGTTAAGTATATGGTTGCTATTGTGAACTTGTATTAAAATGCTACTGAAATACAAGCAGAGATCCTATGATACTTCATTGTGTAAGAAAGGTATGAATGATGCATTTTATTTGGGTGCTCAGAGGTACCTGCTTGCTTGGTTTGAGTTGTAAAGTCAGAAGTTGCAACACGGGAAATTTAGGGAGGAATGGGGTTACAGCCAAGTGGACCAAAATGTCTGATTACTCTGATGTTAAAGGTGAAATGATCAATTTTATTTTGATCACATGTGGCTTGCTGGGTCAGCACTTTTTGCCCTTGAACTGAGTGATTTGCTTTGCTAGGCCATTTCAGATGTCAGTTAAGAGTCAATCAACCACCTCGCTGTGGATCTGAAGTCACATACAGGCCAGACCACCTAAGGATGACAAATTACTTTCCTGAAAGGCTAAGGACATAAGTAAACTGGACTTTTTTTTCCTGACAATTGACAAGAGTTGCATGACTGTCTTCAGACTAAATTCTAATTCACCTTTTTAAAATTGAGATTTCCCACCTGCTGTTGGGATTGCAACATGGGTTTCTGAACTACTAGCCTATCAATAAGGCTGCTACGTTAGAGCTTCCCCTTGTCTAGAAGGCCTGAATCAAATGCTGATATGGCATGAAGGGGTCGATGGTAACAGGAGGTTGGTGAGGTCGTGGGGAGGTTTGTTGATAAGAATGGGGTTTTCAGTTTTGCGGAGGGAGTTGGTATTGGCCAACCTGGTTAGATGATAAACAAGCAGAACTTTGGACAGTTGAGTTGAGGTTATAGAAAATTTAAAAAAATTTGAAGAGGAGGCTGTCTGTTTGATAGTATTGGAAGGAAAATAGATTTCAAATTTTAACAGCCCATTCACTACAATGCAAAGGATTGTTATAATGACATGTAGGAATATTGTGCAAGAGCTTTTAACTTGGTATAATAGGTAAGAAAACACTTTTGAAGATAAAAAATTTATTTATTATTTTGGTAGCAACTTTTTTCTCAAAGCAAAATGATAGTAATTTGCAAAGTTCCTGATTTTTGATTTATAATATGAATAGTATTCTCTTGTTCCGAAAAGGAGGTTTTTAAAAAATGTATGGTATGCATGTTTTCTCATTCACCACATTTTTTATTTGTTTAAAAACTTTTATATTATGTGGTGAGTAATGATAGGGCTATAAGTAAATGTGAGAAGTATCTGAAGCAAAAAGCAAAGGTTCAACTCTTCCATTTAAAACACAAAATTAGCAAAGAAGATCCATTGTGTCCTGCTAAGAGAGTAATACCTTTAAAAAACAGAAAGCTTATGTTATTAAAGAATAATATTAAGTCTGAGGGTTAGGAGTTTTTGTGTAGAAACCACCAAAGCATAGTTGAACAAGGGATAAAATATAAAAATGGGAGATAACTTGTGAATTTAAAAGATTGAGTGATTGCAAATATATTGAAAGGAGAACAGCTAAATTTAAGCATTGATCCCTTCGAGTCAGAGGTAAGAGATGTCATGATTTGGAAGTAAAGAAATGGGAGAAATATTTTTAACAGGTTTATTTGGAAAACTAAGTTTCGGAGTGCTGCTGATGAAGGAACAGTGCTCCGAAAGCTAGTGCTTCCAAATAAACCTGTTGGATATAACCTGGTGTGGCGTGATTTTTAACTTTGTACATCCCAATCCAACACCAATGTAGTAGACATCAGAAGATATATTCTGAGATAGCAGTAAACTCTCTGGATCACCTATGAACTGAGAGATTGGAGTGGGAATAGGTTATTGGTAAAGGTAATTTAATAAGATTGAGGAAATCAAGTTTGGGGTGAGGTTGAAATAGAAGATGTTTTATAACAGCATATGGGTCTGAAAGAAATCGAGTCAAAATCATACAGAAACAGACCCTTCGGTCCAACATGTCCCTGCTGACCAAACATTCAAGATTCTAGATTAGTGTGGTGCTGGAAAAGCACAGCAGTTCAGGCAGCATGCGAGGATCAGGAAAATCGTGTTTCGGGCAAAAGCCCTTCATCAGGAATAGAGGCAGAATGCCTGCAGGATGGAGTGATAAATGACATCTGCAGTCATTTTTTTTCCCTACCTGACCAAACATCCAAATCTGACCTCGTCCCATTTGCCAGCCTTTGGCCTATATATCCCTCTGAACCCTTCCTACTTAATATTGATGAATGTCTTTAGCACCATCTGCTGCAATGTTAATGTTCTTGGTGTTGGAGTCAGCTAAGGATTTGAAAGTAGTGAGACTGACTATCTAGGTCCTCCTCTTCGTCTCTCTCATTTTCCATCATATCCACGTAACTTGCATGAGGTTTCTAACATGCAATAAGCTACATCTTGTTTAAGATGAGTTTCTTGTTAGACTAACAAGTTGTTTTCTCTCTACAACACCTGAGTAGGTCCAGTAGATTCTGACCCTGGGAGAGGGTGGTGGCGGCAACAAAACTATTGCATAGTGAGCAATACTGCAGATCACATTCTACAATGATGTTGTCTGTATTGTGGATTGCTTGCATAAGAGTCTTTTCCGTGGGGATGTATGTCATTGATTTTTGCATTTGCATCAGACTGCTGACCTTCCCAGTGGTCCATGGACTCGACGTTGGGATCGATCTGAATAAGGGGTATGTTCAATCTGTCTCATGACTTTATTCCTTATTTATTTGTGATGTAAGGAAAATGTAAGTTTGTTTTGTTCCACGAGGGCCATTAATTTCCTGACCTCATTACAGCCTTAGTTCAAAAGAATTGATTTCCAGAGGCGAGGTCAGAGTGCCAGCCTTGACCTCAAGGCCACATTTGACTGAGTGTGGCATCAAGGAACCCTACCAAAACTGCAATCAATGCATTATCAGGGGACAAGCTCTCCGCTAGGTGGAGTCATACCTATCGTGTAGGAAGAAGGTTGTGGTTGTTGGAGGTCAGTCACCTCCGCTCCAGCTCAATTTTGCAGGCATTCCTTAGGGTGGTGTCCTTGGCCCATCAAAGTTCAGCTGCTTCAAAGACTTCATCTCCTTCATGATATCTGACTTACAAAAAACTTACTTTTTCCCTTACATCACAAATAAGGAATAAAGCCATGAGACAGAGCAAGCACACCCCTTATTCAGACAGATCCCAAAGTGAGATCTGTGGATCACTGGCAATTGGGAGGTTCCACTGGGTTGTCAGCAGTCTGACTCAAACTATAATTCCCCATGGAAAGGCAATCCATGCTACAGACCATACTCTTCTAGAATGTGGTCTGCACTATTGCTCACTATGGGATAGTTTTGCTGCCACCATCCCCTCTCAGGGTAAAAATCTACTGGGGCTACTTCATCAGATGTCAGAGAGACAAAGCCACTTGTTAGTCCAACAAGAAGCTCTTGTCTTATATAAGATGTAGCATATTGCATGTTAGAAACTATATACAAGCTACATGGATATAGTAAGAATGTTTGTGCAATATTCATAACATCTCAGATATTGAAGCAGTCCATGTTCGAATGCAACAAGCTCTGTATAGTATTCAGGCTTGGGCTGATAAGTGGCAAGTAGCTTTCATGCCACACAAATGCCAGGCAATGACTATTTCCAATAGGATAAATCTAAACACTGTCCTTTGCCATTCAGTCTGCTACCTACACTGAATCCCCCACTTTCAACATCCTTGAGGTTGTTATTGACCAGAAACTCAACTGGACTCACGAGATATGCTTCATTTAGCTCTATAGATCATAGAAAAATTAGTGATTGAGGGTTAATCAATTTTTTTCAAATACGCTTGGGGGCTAATGTCATGGTTAGTGCTTACCAGTAGTGCTTATAGTTTTAAAGAAAAATAGCTGGAAATATGATTGAGCACAGTAAATTTTGTACGGGCCTGTGTAATATTTATTAGATTTGAGTATTTAGTTGCTTATGCATTAACAATAAAGTCCGTTTGTAAATAAGCACTTGTACATTTGTATTGTAAGGTCATTCTGTGGAGATTGCACTGAATATAATCCTATAATTTGTGATCTTGCAGTCAGGCTCATGTAGCACATGCAAGAAGTGTAAGTTGAGTTATAAAGTCAGAAATTGCTAGAAAAACCAGTAGGTCTGGCAGCATCTGTGGAGAGGAAGCAGAGTTCTGAAAAAGGGTCACAGGATATGAAACATTAACTCTGCGTTCACTCCACAGATGCTGCCAGACCTGCTGAGGTTACCAGTGGTTTCTTATTTCCCATATCCACAGTTACTTGTTTTTCTTTTTTGTAAATTGAATTATTCCTGCCGTTATGGTTTGAAACTTTTTTATGCAGTGGCCCTGTCTTGCACATGAGTAATGTACAGTGATGTTTTGTCTCTGGGCAACTTGAATGGCAAAATGATTTAAACCTGTTCATGACTTGAAATCTGCAATCAACAAAATGTTACCTCAATCAGCTTAGAGAATTTTGTGGCAGTGATGATGCTGGCAGATTTAGCTGCAAGATGAGCTCTTTCAATATCAGCTGATCCTGTCAGGAGCATCTTGTCCCGCTGTCAATTCAGATCAGTACTGTTTGGTTAAATAAACTCTTGCAAAGGTTTTTGGGGTCATGCTGTTGTGAATGTTTTGGCTGACATGTTGGATTCCATTCTGATTACTGCTTTTTGATTTTAATTAATTTTCCCAGCTTTTCATTTTATCAGTGATAAAATAAGCTGTGAAGCACGTATGATGATGGCAGATGGAAATCATGGTTAGTATACGGCAAGGAGTTTGAAAGACACATTTTCATGCCGCGCGAACTATGAAGGACGTAGAAAAAGCTGGTCATTATTGACTTGGATGCAATGATGAATTGAGCCTAGAAAATGGGATAAATACCACTGAAGCGTCTTAGAGTCTGGAGCACCGAAAAGATTGGTGTCATTGGAACAGACTAAGTCCTTGGGACTGATGGCTCTTTGCTGTGTTAAGATTAGGGTTAAAAAGATGGGTGACTCGAACAACATGCAAGAATCATGACTGTGTGTAGGATGGGAACAACACCCGTGTCACAATAAACCTTACCCCTTTCCACCAGCAATTCAGCACCACCTTCTTGTGGGCAGTTAGGATAGGCAACAAATGCCAGCTGGCTCAAATCTTGCTAATACATGAAAAGAAGTTAAATTACTTTACTCACCTCCTGTCTAGACCATATGTCTAGAGACCTGTGTGTAAACATCTTAATGGGGGATCATAAATAGTGCAGTTGACATCTCAAAGTTCCTGCGATGTTTTGCATCATCCTGTATGCTTGTCAGTGAAATTTTGTTTTTAAATATTTCCTGATGGGCTTAACTTTGTCTTGTGAGCCTTGAGTCATTGAATAGATTAATGAGCGTACACGTAGATAGAGACCTTGTGTCCTGGTTCATGTCCTGTTTTAATATCCTGTTGCATTTGCTTCGTAACAAACTTTCTGTCCTATCTTTTCTTTTGTCATGCTAAAGCTTTGTTCCTGTGGTGGTGTCATGATAAAAGGTTAAGATTTACCAGCTTAATTTATTTGCAGCTTAATAGTTGTTCTGTCTCCTTTGTCAAAATAATGTTAAAACATGTCTGTTATTGTATGTCTGCTGAGAAAAAAAATGAATTGCTTAACTGGCTAACCAGATTGGTTGGTTGAACAGTTGGCCAACTTTGGAATACCGTCATTGTTAAAGCCATGATACATGCAGATCCTGTTTGGAAGATGTGTTACTTTTATATGTTGCTGTGAAGTCATGAGTGACTTTGAGTCTTAACATAACCACAGAAAGGTATATAATTTACATGTAGAATTACCTTGAGACTGACCGTTGAGTATTGAAGAACTGAACACCTATACCTACATCTGAAATTAAGATCTTGTCTGGGGATTAATATGCTGTGATCTTTTTTGAAGTGGAAATATTTGATGAAGAAAATTTCACACAGTGAAGTATATATGTATTGTGCAATGGCTGCTGATTTGTGGGATATTTAGAAATATAGGACTATTTCTCTGGATTAAAAAAAAGTGAAGTCTTAAGTTTATCTTTTAGTTCTATGAGCTGACGATCTTCTAAGGACTCTAGAACTATTGGGGAAGGCAGACAGGATTTGAAAAAAATGGCAAAGCAGATTTGGAAGGGCATAATGATCAGCATCTCTTGGCTCCCATGTTCCTATGAGCAGAGGCACTGATTTGGATTTGGTCTTGGTCTGAACATTTCCCAAGTTGACTATTGGAAAAACAGAACATATGTGCAGAATCTCCATTATTAGGAAATGGAACAGCAAAGTTTACAGTAAAGGTGGTGTTGACCATGTGTGCTTCCACCTCCCTTGACTGATGAATCAGTCGTCCTCCATGTTGAATACTACATGGGGAAGCATTGAAGGTAGCGAGGGTGCAGAATGTACTCTAGGTGACTTCAATATCCATCAGCAAGAGTAGCGAGGCAGCGCCACCAAGTTCTGAAGACCGTTTTTGCTAGACTGTGTTTGCAGCAGAATGTGAGTAAATCAGCAAGAAGGGAAAATCATACTTGACCTCATCCTCCTCAAATTGCCTGACTCTGGAGTGTTTATTCATGACAGTACTGCACATTCCTTGTGGCAATGTCGTCTTGTTTTCATATTGAGCACAGCTTCCATCATGTTGGCACTGTCACCACTAAATGAGAGAGACTTCAAATCGATCTAGCAACTCGACTGGACATCCATGAGGCACTGCGGGCTGCCATCAGTACAGAATTCAACCCTGATGCAGTCTGGTGGGGGTTGGGGAGGAATTGGAGAGAAGAACGTCTCCACTGGTTGGATTCATACCGACTATAAATGAGGGTGATTATGGTTATTGGAGGTCAGATATTACAGTTTCAGGACATCTCGGCAGACATTCCACCAGATAGTGTCCTGGACCCAACCATTTTCTACTACATCCTTCCCTCCATCATTGGGTCAAAGTGAGTATATGCACTGACAATGATATGTTCAGCAACATTTGCGATGGCTCATACCGAAACATTCCATGTTCAAATGCCCCATGGTCAGCAGTCACATGACACCAGGTAATAGTTCAACAGTTTTAACCAAAAGCACGTGCTTTTGGAACGCTGGCCTTCATTATGCCTGATGACCTGGATAAAATGTATATTTAGCCTAACAAGAGTTAAGAGTCAAGTGTCCCACAAATACCAGGCCATTGTCATCTCCTCCAAGAGAGATTCTAACCATTGTGCCCTGATGTTAGTGGTATTGTCATTGGTGAGTTCCCACTATCGGCATCCTGGGGCTATCTTGACCAGAAACTGAAATGCATGAGCCGTATAAATACTTTGGCTACAGGAGTAGGTTAGAGGATAGGAATACTGCATGCAGTAAGTAACTCATCACCTGACTCTGACCACCACCTACATGGGAAGGGTAAGGAGAGTGACAGAACACTCCCCTCCTGACTGGATGGGTGAGGCTTCAACCGCATTCGAAGCTAGTGCCAAAGCGACATGCTTGACTGGTACCAGGTCTCTCCCTTTTTGCTTTCACTCCCTCTGCTACTGTCACATGGCAACTGTTTGTACAAACAAGGCTGTTTCTATCCAGAAGGACAAGATGTGGAGGAGCCGGTGTTGGGCTGGGGTGGACAAAGTTTAAAAATCACACGACACCAGGTTATAGTCCAACGGGTTTATTTGGAAGCAGTAGCTTTCAGAACGCTGCTCCTTCACTCCAAAAGCTAGTGCTTCCAAATAAACCTGTTGGACTATAACTTGGTATTGTAATTTTTGACTTAGAAGGAAAAGGCCAGTGAATAATTGGAAACACTACCACTTTCAAGTTGCCCTTCAAGCAACTCTCCATCCTGAGTGAGAAATATGTTGCTGTTTGTTCAGTGCCTCCGGGTCTCCTAAAATCCTGGAACTCCTCCTTCAATGGTGTTGTGGCTCTACCCACACTAAATGAACTGCAGCAGTTAGAGAAGTTAGCTTACCCCACCACTTTGAGGGTAGCAATAAATGCTGACCCAGCCAGAGATGCTCACATTGCACAAATGAGTTTAAAAACAAAAGTTGGAGGATTTTAAGCTTTTCTGTCCACAGTTGTCTGTTGGTGGGTGGCTTCAGTGTTTGTCACCATACATGTGTATGAAAGATTGCAGGCAAATGTAAAGGGATCAATGTATGTCTGAGACCATCCTCCGGATTTGCAATAATTGATAGTCAATTTGCAGGCCATTTTGTCTGCTCATCCAAAAAGCTGATTGCTGTGTCTCTTTTTTTTGCTGCATATAGATGTCTGTTAATGACTGCCAATGGCATCAAAAACTAGAATTTCCTTGTTCCTACTCGTAACACAAATATGATTCCAGCATCTTCGATTTTTCTCTTAGTTAATGTATGTGTTGTGAATTTGGGAACTTTTACTTTGAAAGCTTCAGAATCAAATTCTTTTATGGTTTTGGTTAAACATAACACAGTTAAGGTACCATAGATAACTTGATGTTCCCTGAATCTTCTATAGGTTAAGGTTAATTCCATTTATACTTTCACGTGAGACAGTATGGAGCTATGTGCTCTCCTTGAGACTGTGAAATTAATAAGCCGTGTTTCTTTTCAGAAATATTTTGGTGGACAAACCTCACGATCAATCTTCAAGGTGGTCCTCCGAAAGCAACTACCCGCCTCAGGTGATAGACTTTATTCTTGTACTCTGTTTTTCATTGTCCTTCTGTGACTACTTTTATAAAATTCCTCGTGCCTTAATTCATTACAGCTGTTAAACACATTACAGAAGTTTTGTGAATGTTTAGTATTGTGTTTTAGTATTGCAGTAAGTGGCATAATGCTTTATTTGGAATATGCTCGTTCCTACTTCTAATGTTTGCTTCAGGATTTTCACAACTGCAATATATGTATGATGATGCACATACACCTAAATCTGAGTTATTGGTTCTATATGACTTTTTAACTTTATTAAAAACCTTTCTGTACAAGGCACTAGTCAGATGATTCATAGAATACAGTGGGCGATTTTAGTCCCTTGATCTAAGGCAAGACATATTGGCATTGAACGTATTCCAGTTCAGTAGATTGGTTTGTTTATGTTGGGAATTTCTCATGTCAAAAGGTTTGGGATGTTGGACTTGTACTTATTGGAGTTTAGAAGCGTGAAAGAAGACCTCTTAAAATCTAAGATTCTTCGTGAGCTTGATCGTGTAGATGTGGAGAAGTCGTTACCCCCTTGTAGTCAACTCCAGGATCAGAAAGCATAATCTGAAAACGTTTTACCTATTTAGTGTCATCGACATGTACAGCATGGAAACAGACCCTTTGGTCCAACTTGTCCTTACCGACCAGATATCCTAAATAAATCTAGTGGCATTTGCCAGCATTTGGCCCAGATCTCTCTCAACCCTTCCTAATCATACGCCCACCCTGATGCCTTTTCATTGTTCCGGCCTTCTCCACTCCCTCTGGCAGCTCATTCTTACCCTCTGTGTGAAAATGTTGCCCCTTTGGTCGCTTTTAAATCTTTCCTGTCTCACCTTAAACCTATGCCCTTGAGTTTTGGACTCTGCTAACCTGGGTAAAAGATCTTGGCTGTTCACTCAATCTATGCCCGTCATGATCTTATAAACTTCATAAGATCACCCTCAGATGCTCTAGGGGAAATAGACCCAGCCTATTGAGCCTCTCCCTATAGCTCAAACCTTACAACCCTGGCAATATTCTTGTAAGTCTTTTCTGACCTTTTTCAAGTTCACAAATTTCTTTCTATGGCAGTGAGTAAGATAGGGAAAGAATGTTCTTTCTCTTAAGGTGGGGCATCTGTGGCATAGTGGTTAGCACTGCTGCCTCAGCGCCAGGAACTCTGGTTTGATTCCAGCCTCTGATGACTGTCTGCGTGGCGTTTGCATATTCTCCCTGTGTCTGCGTGGGTTTCCTCCGGGTGCTTCGGTTTCCACCCACAATCCAAAGATGTGTAGGTTAGGTGAGTTGGCCATGCTAAAATTGCCCATAGTGTTCAGGGATGTGTAGGTTAGGTGCACTAGTCAGGGTAAATGAAGAGTAGGAGGGGAATGGGTCTGGGTGGGTTGCTCTTTGGAGAGTCGGTGTGGACTTGTTGAGCCAAATCGCCTGTTTCTACACTGTAGGGATTCTATGATCTTTAATGCAAAGGACTGGTCCTTAAGTATATTCAAGGTTGGAATAGATTTTTTAAATCCCTAAGGGTTATGGGCAGAAGGCAAGTAGGTGGATCTTGGGGTGATCAGCTTAGCCATGGTCTAATTGATGAAACAGATTTGATGCCATATGGTCCACTTTGCTTTTATGTTTTAGTGTTTCTAAATCCCTTTTGATCAATTACAGGTTTAATTTGTCTGATAACAAATTGAAGCTCATTGTGTGAAACAGCTCGATTGAAATCGCCTTAATTTACTCAATTTATATCTCTGAAACATTGAGCATAAAATATTTTCCTCTCAATAGATTGGATGATTGTAAAGAACTTGCAGTGTATAGCATCATGCATTTCCAAATTTCAGTTCTTTGTAAGTGGTTGGCCCTCCAGTTATCTTGGCCTTGCTCACTAGAACACCATTCAAGAACTTCTGCCACTTCATTGCTACTTGTAAACTCCTTTAATATTAAATGCACCCAAAATGCTTCACGGTTGGTGAGTAGGCTCAATCCAATTTGCTTAAAGTACAGGTCCATTTGAATACTAATTTTATACTAGCACTTCTACCTGACAGTACTCCTGACAGCAGATCAACAATTCTTTCATTGTTGATGACTTTGAAATGGGATTGTAAAAATGAAAAAAAAGTTGATGATTTTCATCAAGACTGTATGTATCCTGTTTTGTGATTATAAACCTGTTCTCCAAGCATCATTGAGCTGATTTCATATTTTTTTTACTGGTGTTTTACAGGTGCATCCTTTTTTAAACTTTGTTTAAAATTGAGCGGTTATATAGTTGACTTAAATTCAGTCTTCCACAAGGTAAATTTGCTGGAGATGGGAATTAAATAAGGTAGTGCAGCATGTGTAGGGCTTGTTAGGTCAGTCTCAAAACAGATGTTGGCACATGAATTGTGTCATTGGCCATTCTTTTGTAGAAATTTTATCATGGCCACACGGATGCATCATTAATTTCAAGAGAGCGCACCACTCTTGTTGTGGGGAAGATTGGTTTGCTGAAACCAGTTTCATGCAAGACCTGCATTTAAATTCCACTTGCATTAATGATATCCAGCTCTGTCTCATCACCATTTTAAAAATATTTCGCTGTCTCACTGTTGTCAGCCTGCTCATGCTTTATGCAATTTGCAAGTTGCAATTGTCTTCAGTCACTAGCAAAAACACTAGTCATTCATATCACCTAAACCTTCAGTCCCTGTTTTGGGCAAAACTAATGTATTCACATCCTTGGCTTCTAATTGTCCTGAGTTTCCAATCCATATCTCCCCATCATTTTGATTGCTTAATTCCACCAACACTTTTGCCTTCAATTCTATGGCTGTCTCATCTTCCTCCATACACCTTAAGCTCATGCAAAATTTTGCTGTTTGTACCCGAGCTGGTATCAAGTTCAACCCTCACATTGGGATTGCTTTTAAAGTTATGGCAATTTGTGCTTACCCAGTCTTTGACCTTTTTCATGCATTTCCGTTTTGTGTCAGGGAAAAGAAATAAATTGTATCTTCACATTGTAAATATGTAGCAATAAATTAATTTTGAATGTAAAACAGGATATCATTTTCGAACCAAGAAATGAATGTAGATATATTCCTTAGATGTTGATATTTTCTAATCAACTGATTCAGAGATGTTTGAGGCACCCCAGAGTTGTGAATCAAAAGCAGTGCAATTTTCCACAGTTTGATTGATTGGAAAGTTGAGAAAGTAGAGGTACTGGTACTGTTTGCATTTTAAAAACTGAAACATTTTAGTCCTATGGAATGAAATGCAGTCGTTGATTTTTATTAGTGTTGAGCTCCTGCGTTCGTGTGGTATGTAATGCAGGATGTACCAAGCTCCACTGGCATTTTGTAAGCGTACCACACTGTGTTGTATTTATCAATAATTAAATATAAATTATTTTAAAATAATTTGCAAGATATGCTGAGCATAGAAAATTTCCTTATGACCTCAGAAGCTATTACATATTCTTTATTTGGAATTAGCGTTTTTAGTTTTAGAGTCCAACTAAACTACCTTGTCCCAAAATTATGTACGAAGCTTTACTCATTCCAAGCATAGTAAAGATTTGTTTTGTGTTATGGTCTTTTGTCTTGACATCAGATATTTGTGGGCATTTGAATCATTAAAGTACTTCTGTCATTCCTCTGAGCCATGCACCTTCAGTGTAGTGTTTGCACAGAAGTAGCTAGAGATGAGATGACCCGTGTGTATGCATTTGTAGTAAGAACTCATGTAGTAAGAACTATTTTGAAACCTGGAGGTTGACTTGCATCTACAGATTGTTCTGCTGTAGCGTACTTTTTGTTAATGTGAATTCGCTATAACAAGGTTGACCAATTGGAGGATACTATTTCTGTTGCGTGAAGTTTAAAAGCATGCAGTTCTGACCCCATTAGTTTAATTGGTGCTGCTATTCTGTGATTCTTTTATAACAAGGGATTGCACGAGAATAGAACTACTGTGTTATGGCAGAACCAACTATATTTAAAAATTATGTGTTCTTGGTAATGCTTTGAGTGAAATGTCCTCTGCATTCCATTTATAGTCTGCCTGTCTCCTTGTGTACTGTATTGCACAGAATACTCATGAGGGTCAGTGTGATGCACAGGAGAAATACCATGAATTCACAGTCTGTACAGTGTGTGGTGTGCACAACACCATGGATAGCGAACGAAGATTATGAGTATGCTGTACACGCTTCTTTTTTGGAGTCATAATCGTAGAGATGTACAGCATATCCCAACCCAATCTAGTCCCACTTGCCAGAACATGGCCCATATCCCTCCAAACCCTTCCTATTCATATACCAGTCCAAATGCCTCTTAAATGTTGCAATTGTACTAGCCTCCACCACTTCTTCTGGCAGCCATTCAGTACACATACCACTCTGTGTGGAAAAAGTTGCCCCTTAAATCTCTTGTAAATTTCCCCCTCACCCTAAATCCTGTTTTTTTTCTTTCTTAATTCGCATCAGTTTGGGTGAAGGCTTGGGAGCAGCTACAAAAAATTAAGTGGAAGGTCCCTTCAGTTACTGAGCAGAATTAGAGGTGTGCTTCAGTATAATGGTCATAATAATGGTCCAATCTTCCATTTACTGCGCCACAACTTTCCCAAAGTCCCCCATTGGGCATTTGCTGAAACTGCAAGCAGAATGACCATTTAGCTTTTGGCACTGCCTCTCCCACTTGCAGGAATTCAGTATCATTAACATTCGAATAGGCCATGACCCTTTGTACGATAAAAGTATGCTCTTTAAATGGACTACGAAACTGTCAGGAATCACTTTGGCAACTGTTACTGCTTTGGATCTCATGACCCTAAAATCCTGTATTCTGGCCGACAGCAGAGTTGCAGCAGTTTGGGAAAACTTGCTCTTTATAACCAGACCAATCAGAAATTACTAATCAAATGGGATAATGGAGAAAAATGCTTTTCAAAGGTGGTGATCTAATTGAATTATTGAAGATTTTCTGACTAAATTGCCATATACTGTTGTTTTCCTTCCAGTGACTGAATCTCTATATCTAAAATAGTCAGTCAGACAAAATTTAAAGTCCAAAAAAATGATAATTCATATGTTAAATCTCCTAATCTCTGCCAAAAGTCCTGATTTTAACATGGAGTGCACAGTGTAATCTGCAAACAGCAGACCCTTGATTCTGACAAAAGCTGGTTAGTAACAAAGTTCAAAAATACAAGTAATTTATCTACAGTTGTTAAGTCGACTGTGTTTGCTTTGAGAAAAGGCTCACTTTAAAGAGAATTTTAACTGATTATGTAATCTGTGGAGTTGAACACTTGTACCTTTTTTATAGCTTTTATTACTTTGGCTTTTAAATTGTATTTTTTTTCCAGTGGAACAATCTGCTTATTTTGTCTTTTAGTTTGAGGTAGAAACTAAATGAAACTATATTTAAGTACATATCAACAAAAGGAAATTTAAACTATTCTTACTGTAGCAGGTGTATTAAGCTGAGGGGCATGGAAACTGGATACCAGTTTGTCACTTCCCTTTATTTTTGAAAATGTTTTACAGATTCATGTTCCAATCGGGATTCAAGCATGAAAATACTAATCTGGTTTAAACTAAGCAAATGTAAACCTTGTAATTATTGATAACAATCAAATGTCAACCACAAAATCCAGCTATTTTTTCCCAAGGCATTATCATATCAGTGCTGTTGGAATCCCTACGTTTTCTTCAGATTGTCTGATCTGAAAGTTACCGTTAAGCAAAATTGTGATTCCTTCTCAGTTCAGTAGGAAACCCCATCTTCTCTCATCAGTTGTGCTGACCACTTGGTTTCTGGATGAGAGTGCAACTCTGCATACCCACCTCACTTATGTTGTGAAATCTCATTTGCAAATGAGGTGAGGAATGCCCAGTAAATCCAAGGCTTATGCTATGCCTTCCTCACCATTTCTAAATACTGGGGCATGCAACCAACTGCAAACGTTTTCTATTTGAGTTTTACTGTGATTGATGAACTGCAATGCATCCCAGAACATCATCAGTTCAAGCTGAAAAACATATGGCCATTTCACATCATCTTTAACAATTGTGTGCCTGCTCTTTATGATGTTGTATATTTCTACACTACATAGGATTAAATCCGTTAATTGTCTACTGCCCTTGACCATTTACTTAAAATTCAAAAAACTTAAGTCAAATAGACTTAGCTCACAGTCAGCTTAACATGAGCTGAATACCTTATTTTAATTTTTCTATTCCTATGCCAATTCTATATTAGTTTGTCTAGTTGAAATGGCTTGATAGTACAGATTTTCAATATTAGTAGTAGTGCTCTGAATCATTGCCCATGCCCTTGGAAATTCAAAACATTTTATCCTAAACAGATTCTTTTGACAGCTGTGCTTTTGTTAACATTTCAAGGAGTTAGGTGGCTTGTCAATTCTGAAATGTTTTCATGTAGCAGAGCAATTTTGCTGTCTTTTTGGGGGAAAAAAAATGAGCATTTTCAAAATCAGTGTTAACTGGTTTACATTTCTGATTATCACTTATCTTCATTTATGAGCAAACATATTCTCAAATATATTCTAAACCCTTTGAATTGTTGAATTATTTTACTTTAGTACTTGATTCTGAAACTTGAGAGGCCTGCAGTAGTCCAAAGCATCACTTTTGGCAAATATGAAAAGACCCATGTCTGCAACCTGAAAAAGTTTAAAGTTTATGGGGGAATGAGTGAAGAAAACATGACAGAATTACTTTCAAGGTAAGTGATAACAATGGTGTCAAGATCTTCATTGCCTAGTTTGTTGATTGCTTCCATATTTAGTTATGTTAGTTTAAGTTTTGCATATCTAATTAATCAATTTGCGATCACTGCTAATGAGTTAGTGATCTGATTAAGGAATTTTGGTATAATTCCTAAATTGAAAGGTCATCTGAATACCTTTTATTACCTAATTAAAGGAATATTTGGTAACTACTATTTTGAACATATGTTTTTGTTGAGAGAAGTTTTTGAATTGGACTTGGGTCAATTATCTCTGCTGTTTGATACCTTCCAGATTTTGTACATGAGTGATATCAGGTTTTCTGGTGCTTTTGGATTTGACTGTTCAAATAAAGAACAGAGTGGATTGGATAATCTGAACTGTCACCAAAGCTAGAATACCAGATGTGGGCTGAATGATAGTCATGAGTGAGAACTTGTTCTGAATCATTTGTCTGAACTATATACACTTTGTCCCTGCTGTGATGGAAATCATGCCTTTCTTTGAGCAATAGTTCTTCCAAAATTGGTAAATAAACATCTTCAGGGAATTGTTTGTTTGTCCTTCTAGCAGCAAGCATTTTTCCAAATTTTCTACACCACCACCCCCAAAGTCGAGCCAACATTTATCCTTGCATTCTCCCAACATGTAACTTGGTGGCTGCAGGGAGGACAGGAGATTACACAATACATTGGATCTAACAGAAGAATTTGGAAGATGGTCCTTTCTTGCCCTTGAATTTTATACATGTTGCAACAATAGAATCATTGCGTAGCAGTGCTGGTTCAGGAACTTGAGCATTCGGGGTTAGTTAATATCAGGTAGGAAATAGATGGATGAAAATTTTAGTTGAAGAGTTAGAACACAGGATCAGGAATGATGTAACCATATACAGAGGAAATGTAATTATCCGAAAGACACAGGTGGGGTGTATTTCGTAGGTAGTATGTCCTGTCTCTTTATTTATAGGTCTTGGTTTCTTTAAGGTGGGTGATGTCAGTTCCGGTTCATTTTTTTTTCAAGGGAAGGTAGATGGGATCTAAGTCGATGTGTTTATTGATGGAGTTCTGGTTAGAGTGCCATGCCTTGAAGAATGTTCATGTGTGCCTTTGTTTTGCCTGTCCTAGAATGTGTGTGTTGTCCCAGGCAAAGTGGTGTCCTTTGTATGTATGGAAACTATGATAGTGGGTCATGTGTTTTGGTGGCTAGTTGGTGTTCATGTATCATGGTGGCAAGTTTCCTGCTTGTTTTTCCAAGGTAGTTTTTTTTAATATAGCTCTTGCCTCTTATCTTGTAAATGATTTTAGTTTTGCTGGTAGTATCTACTGGATCCTTTATGTTCACTTGTCGCTTCACTGGAGATTCTCTTTGATGTTATCTAGTCATAGTGACGAAATGTCTGAAAACACACCTTCCAGCTCAGCGAGCTAACATACATACATATAAACTAATATAATTAGAGATTATCCCAAAGTAGCATTAAAAAGTCTGTATGCACATGACAGCTCATGTCATTAATTGTACTTTAAAATACTTGCTTGTATATGATTGTTTGTGGCCTGATGTAGATGGATATCAGTTAGTTATTTTTCTTTGATTAGGTAACCATGCTGATTTGCTTTTTTTTTAATGTATCTACTTGATTCTCCTTGAAGAATACTGTGGAGCAGTGAATATATTCACAGACTAATTAACAGTCTGGACTGTAATGAGGATGCTCCCTCCATGTTTAACCTTCTTTGAGTGTGGTGGAATGGTACTACTTGTTTTTTAAAGCCTCATTTTGTTATCTAGATATTTTCTAATCACTCAGTCCGGTGATGTTATGACACACCCTTGAACAGGGCCTATTAGTAACATCAGGGCCTAGGCTAGTGCTGTGGGGTCAGAGCTTCAAATCCCACCACAGTGGGTGGAACTTAAATTTAATTAATCAAATCTGGAATTGAAACCTAGTGTCAGTGATGGCAATTGTGAAACTATCATTGTCATAAAAAGCCATTTGTTTTATAAATGTCCTTAAGGGAAAGAAGTCTGTCATTATTACCAGATCTGGGCTAGATGCTGATCCACAGCAATGTGGTTGACTCTTAACTGCCCTGTGAATTTGACGAACAGGTCACTAGTTCAAATGCAGTTGGGAATTGGCCTTGCCAATGACTCCCACATCATCTGAAGGAAATTAACTGTTGCAGTGTTAAGTGATAAACGTTGATTAAACAGATGTTTTCTGAGAATTTAAAGCTGGGCCTCTGGTTTTCTTTGGCCTGAACTAGATGTAGTAGTTTTGGCAGTAAGTTAAGGGCCGTCAATCGCTGTGCAAGTTATTTGAAGCCTGCAATGCTTGTTGGCCAGTACGATTTGCCTTAAATTGGGGACCAGTGCAGTAAACTAACATGTTTCTTTTCATCCAGATAATGCAACACTGCAAGTACAACATATCCAAGATAGATGTTTGCTTGATAAAATAAAAGTACAAATACTGGAAACCTGAGTTAAACACCAGAAACTTAATGGTGCAGGTCAAGACTGGGATGTAATTCTTGGCACCCAGGTATTCAAAATTATAAGCGACTTTAATAATGGACAGGGAGAAAACGTTTCTATTGGCAGATGGGTGAACAGCCAAAGATGTAGATTTAAGATGATCGGGAAGAGGACCAATGAAAAAATGAATTTGTTATTAAAACTGAGAGCTATGGTGTAATAGTTGTGGAAGAAAATTCATTGAAGGAAATCTGAGCTGCATTGAATAGAAGTTTGCAGAACAGTTCTAGTTCTTCGAAAAGAACATAAAACTAGTACAGATGTATTAATATGGATGATCTGTTTCTGTGCTGCATGATTTTGTGTGGATTTCTTTGATAACTAGGAGAATTTGAAGGGAAGTTAAATGCAACAGTGTTTAGATGATAAGTCGAGCAATAGGCGAGTATGGTGATAGATGCAAATTCATTGGAGGGATTTTTTTTAAGTGGGTAGCATGTGACCTGGTGTGGGCTGGATAGGTCAGAGGGCGTGGAAGTTAAAACTTTGAAGAAGTCGGTATGAGCAGGGAAGTCTGAAATCTGCTATGCGTCACAGATAGATATAAGACTGAATAAGGAGAAAAAATTGGCTCTAGCTGAGAAAAGTAATTCAATTGGATATGAAGCAATAATAAATATTTGATTTGTTGGGTCAGTCCTATGGTGCAACACTATGCTGGAACTGGTCCGAGTTGAGATCCTTGCTCATTTCTACTTCCCTTGAGTAGCTGCACATGTTGATGCAAAATCTGACTTGAAAAGTGTGACTGGAAGTCTCCCCAGTGGTTTCACAGAGATCAGTAACAAAAACAGAAATTGCTGGAAAAGCTCAGTAGATCTGGTAGCATCTGTGAAGGGAATTCAGTGTTAACATTGCTGGTCTGGTGACCCTTCCTCAGGGATCAGTATTGGGTCCTTGCTGCTTGTAGTATATATTGAATGTAAGAGGGCTGAGTAATAGTTTTGCTGATGATACAAAAATTGGTTGGGTGGTAAGTATTGAGGAGGATAGCCTCCACTTGCAAGAGGATAGAGATAGGCTGGTTAGATGGATTGATCACTGGCAAATGGAATTCAGTCTGGTTAAGTGCGATGCATATAAGCAGGACAAACAAGGTGGGAGACAATAAAATCAAATCAGGAGAACAAATGATGAATGGTAGGACCCTGGGAAGCACCAAGGATCGGAGGGACCTTGGTATGCGTAAGCATTGGCCTTTTAAGGTAGCAGGGCAGGTAGGTGAAGTGGTGAGGAAGGCATATGGGATACTTGCCTTTATTAGTGGAGGCATAGAGTTTAAGAGCAAGGTGTTTATGCTGGAACTATACATAAAGCTGGTTAGGCCACTGCTGGAGTCCTATTTAACCAAAGAGGCATAGATTTAAAGTAAGGGACAGAAAATTTAGAGTGGATGTGAGGAAAATCATTTTCATCCAGAAGATTGTGGGAATCTGGAACTCAGTGCATGTGTGGGTGGGAGAGGCAGATACCCTCGTATCATTTAAGTATTATATGTACACTTGCGATGCCAAGGCACACAAAGATGTGGGCTAAGTGCTGGAAAATAGGGTCACAGCAGTTAGATGGTTGTTTTTGATTGGTGCACACTATATGGGCAAGTGACTTTTTCCTGTGCTGTAGACTTCTATGATTTTAAAATGAAGAACTGCTTTCTAGGTGACAACTGTATGTTTGCAGCATTTTCCATTTTGTATTGTCGATGTTTGTTTTGTCTTTCATATGGAGGCAGTTAATCCCTTATAGCTAAACCTGCTTTTGCTTCACAGTGGCTTAAAGAATGATTACAACAAGGAGACTTTCACCTTGAAGCACAAAATTGACGATCAGATGTTCCCCTGTCGTTTCATTAAAATAGGTAAGGTCTCTTACTGATTAAATTAATTCAATAAACCTTGCTAGCAATTGAGTACGATAAGTGTATGAATGTCAGCAGGATAGAAACTTGGTAAACATTTGTTCAAAAGTATATTTACTAAGGGATTCCATTGACATGAACCCGAAGTCACTGACTTCGAGGTTTTTTTTGTTGAAGATGGCATTTGAATGGCTGACAAAGAATCTGAACACCATGTTTCCTCAGGGTTATTTCATGTATTTGTAGATGGAAACTTTTTGCAAAGATATGTTTGCATCATGCGTCATCTGACTTTTTTTTTCTTAACCAAAATCTTTGCAGTGATGTAGAGGATGCCAGTCATTAGATCAACAACCTATTTATTGAGCATGCCAAGGTATTGTGAAGTAAGACCTCCATTTTATCCAGTGGGTTATGTTTTATAGGAAAATTTGTTGTTTCAGATTTCAAATACTTCAGATTTCAAATGACTTCAGGGGTACATAAAATTCGGAATACTGTTTTAAGTTGAACATTAGCTCTGGTGATTTTAACTCATTGCAGCAAACTCTTCTGTTAAACTGTTATAGTAATCGACTAACTCCAATTAGCTTTGCCTTTCCTGTTTAAATAGATAAAATTTCTGAACTGGATGGGTTGCATCTGTGCATCATAATAAAATAAATCAGAAACTAAATAACAGAAGTATTTGTGCATAGGTATAGTTGAAAAGAATTTTGCTGGAGGATTGAAGGGCAACTGTTAGAGTTCCCTGTTTTCACAGGGGATGTTAAAACACACCTGGCAAACGTAAATGAATTCATTAATGTCATTGGTAGAAATATGAACAAACATTATAATAGTTAAAACTTATTCCAAAACACATTATGCTTGAATCCTTCAAGGAAGTGACAGAAATCGTTGGTAAGGATGTTGTGTCAAATGTCATATATTTGCATGTTCAAAATATTTTCAATGAAGTAAACTCATGGAAATGGGGCATGTAGCAGAATGGATAGCAAGCTGGCAACAAAGCAACAAAACAGTTAGTTGGTTAAAGGTATTCATCTAGACTGGCAAAGGTTAAGAAGTGGCATTCTGCAAGGTTCATTGCTGGGACCACAGTTTACCATTTACTTAAGCGATTTGTTTGAGGCCTGAGGTGCTAAATGGCCAACTTCTCGTCCTGGCTTGTTTGTAATTTGGACTTAAAAAACCACAAGTACAATGACATGAAAGCTGGGGGATACTTGTTGCAGAAGAGGATTGCAGCAAATAACAAGGCAGTAGGATGGTTGTGTACTTGGAAAATGAGCTTCGGTGCACATGTGAAAGGTGCTATATCCTATTATGAAGGATAAGGCGATCTCATTTTCTTTGTAAAAGAAATGCTTGAAGGAGGCAGAGGAACAGTGGGCTCTGAGGGTGAAGACCTGCAAGTCACTGACATAGTGAAACAAAAATAGAAAATAATTGAGAAACTCAGCAGATCTGTGGAGCGAAGAACAGAGTTCATGTTTCGAGTTCAAAAACTACTTCAGTCTGTATTCTTGATAACCTTTGCGACACCCAGTTTATAATTTTTGAACTTCATAGCACTAAAGCTGCTCTGGTGAGTCTGATGTGATGTTTTGTATCTTTTAAAACTGCAATATTTTATTCCATTCATTTTTACATTTTAAAGATCCGAAACTCCATTGGAGGTGGAATTCTATACATTTTACCTACATGAAAGAAATTGCATCAGAAAGTAATCACCCATTGTCTCTAATAGTTGATTATCACAGGCCACATGGGTCCACTAGCCCACTGAAGTCCAAGAAAGATTGAGACTTCTTGCATTATTTGAGAGCGTAGTCCTGAACGTGAATCTTCTATAAACCATTGAGTGGAAAATAAGACAGACCAAATAATTTCTGACAGCGGCAGTGGAAATTTTTTATTTTCTGTGGTCTAGCCGGTCAGCTCACATGTACCATGGTTTGCATCTACTTTTTATTTTAATCTTCTCTGATGAAACTTTGGTTAGCTTTCAAATTTTCTTGCTCCTTAGCTTGACATCTCACTGTTTGCTTCCTCCTTCCTGTCCCCAGTTCCTGCTGTATTATGTAAATTTATTTCAAATTGCAGAAGTACCATTGATTTGGGTTATTTTACTGCTAAGGTCAGTAGCTATTTTCCACATTTTAGAATTCTATGATTTTCATGAAATGCTTCGGTGCTCATCATTCCAATCATTCCATGTGGTAACAGATTTCATATTCTACTCCATGTGAGTGAAAAAGTTTGTTTTAAATTCTTGTTTGAGTTTATTAGTGACCAGCTTCAGTTTCCGGCTTCTGGTCTTCACAAGTGGAAACATTTTGGGAGTTAACTTGATGTATGTCAGGAGACTAAAACAGGCTTGTAACAATTTGGCTGCTGATTTTTCAACACACCAGGTTTTATTTTCCACTGACTTGGAAAGTGCTGTCTATTTTAAACCAAGTGAAAGCAGTAGTGAGAATATGAAGTACGCTCTGAATTTCAGTGGAAAGATGAGTCCAACTCTTGTGCTGTTCAGACATAAATCAGTTTTACCGTAGCCCTCTCGAATCCCCTCTATATTTTAAGGTTCTTTAAATCAGGTTTTCCCTTTCCTTTCTGGAGAAAAGAGCCACTTCTTGTTCATCGTGATCTAGATTAGTAAATTCTGGAGTTTAGATATATGCATGCATATTACAGAGTACACAACACGCTTACATTTCTTTGAGAGTTCAGTATAATGGGACCATTTTTATTTTCTGATTATTATAGCCAGAACTTTGATTCTGAATTTTAGGGGAAGCTGAACCTTCAAGTTGAAATTGCTTGCTATTTATTTTTCTTTGTCATTGTAACAGTCAGGATTCAATCCGTGATAATTTGACTAATGTTTCAACAATACAAGTCCTCATTAATTTTGTGGAATTGATAGACTTCATGCATGATACCATGTTATATGCATTTTCAATGAAGCTCAATTTTTATCACATAATTAGTCATAGAGATGTACAGCATGGAAACAGACCCTTTGGTCCAACCCATGCATGCTGACCAGATATCCCAATCAGCACCCGGCCCATATCCCTCCCAACCCTTCCTATTCAATTAAGTTGACCTATTTTGTGAAAGATGGTTATTTGACTTGTAGTTGTCCATCAAAATTCAGAACTCAATTATGCATTGCTACTATTTTACTTGAAATTGCTCTTGGCCTAGTATGACGTTAAAACATGAGACAAAACTTAATGTAGTTTTACTGCACCTGCTACATTTTTAACTCTTCAATAAAATTGATGGATCAAATCAATACAACTGTCACAAATAAAGACTTCTAAATATTTTCAATAATTCTTTCTGGCAATGAGCTAAAATAAATACAGGTATACAAACCTTTATCCAAAGCGCTTGGGACCAGCTGGTTTTCAGAATTCGTAATTTTTTGAATTTTGGAATAAGTGACAGTTCAACGGTGAAATTTTTAAAAAATCTTAGCGAACAGCAGACTCACTGAGTAACTGGCCCTGAGACAGAATTAAGGCCTGCCAGTGATGGGCCACACCCCCATCTGAGTGACATACATCGAGTAGGTGTGGAGTTGGGTTGATTGTTTGCACACCAAACAACCTTGTTAATGAGAGAGACATTGACAAAAAATACCTTTTTGGATTTCAGGATTTTGGATAAAAGGTTGTCTACCTGTACACATAATTTTAAGTGACAATTGACAGGAAGGAAAATATCTGCCACTGGTTCTGACAAGGAAACGTGCAAAGGCAAAATTTGACATGGAGGTGGCTATTTATGAAGATAGAATACTGAAGAAGTGGAGGACATCAAATTCAAACAGAGTTTCTTATTCTATTCACAGCTTTTCAGACATGTCTGCATATGTCTTCCAGTTTTTAAATGGGTCGCTGTGCCAGGTTACGTAGCATTTTTGAGAAAGATAAGTCAGCTGTTTCCAACATTGAAAAAATACCTGGTTTATTCTACTTTGTATGTCATAATATACAAATGGACAGCATGGTGGCTCAGTGGTTAACACTGCTGCCTCACAATGCCTGGGACCTGGCTTCAGTTCCAGTCTCTGGTGACTGTCTGTGTGGGGTTTGCACATTCTCCCTGTGTCTGTGTGGGTTTCCTCCGGGTGCTCTGGTTTCCTCCCACAGTTCAAAAATGTGCAGGTGAGGTGAATTGGCCATGCTAAATTGCCTGTAGTGTTAGGTGAAGGGGTACATGTAGGGGAATGGGTCTGGGTGGGTTGCACTTCGGTGGGTCAGTGTGGACTTGTTGGGCCGAAGGGCCTGTTTCCACACTGTAAGTAATCTCATGTAATCTAAATTGCCCATTGTGTTGAGGGACGTGTGGGTGACGTGCATTGGTCACGGGAAAATGTGAAAGTAATAGGGTAAGGGAATGGGTCTTAGTGGGATACTCTTCAGAAAGTTGGTGTGGGCATGTTGGGTCAAATGGCCTGTTTCCACACTGTAGGGAGTCTATGATTCCACGAGTATAAAATAGCACGGTTGGCTTCCCATAGCCACCCAAGTGAAAAGTGAGGTTCCTTAATCTTGAGGGATTCTGTGCTGACCTCACTAAGAATTAGTGAGAACCATTTCTCATTCTGGCAGTAGGCAGCAATTCCCATTTTTGGGTCATTGTGCTATCAGCAGTGATAATAGTGTTAGAATCAATTTGTCAGCATTTGCAAGTTGGAAACTCAATCAGTGGACAAACAAATGCTGGCTGATTTGACATTTTGTGTAAAGTAACACCAGTTTAGAAATGTGATTTAGGATCTTTTAAAAAGTGAAAATCAGAAGGTGGAATTCCAAAACAGGATGTTTCTGTTAATTTTGAAGTACTGCACAGCTTGTCTTTTGATGTCTGCATTGGAACCAATAGACTTGTTTGTCTGACGTCTGTTGGAGCATGAATTGCAATTTTCACTGTTAAGTGTTCCACCTCTGCTGCCTATTACTGGCATTTTCTTTTAATCTGTACTGTTGGTAGATAGCTCCTATTTATGCTATTGGTGAATACTTAAATGTGTTATTGGAATTGGTCCCTAAAATACATTTTGCAAATGCACTGAGTATCAATATTTTATAACTGTTATTGCCATTGCTTAGTGTAATTTTCCTGTAAAGTACTGTTCAAAAACAGTTAATTTATTAACCGTCCATGGATGATATAATCTAACTCTCTATATGCTTGTCCATGCCCAAGTCATTAATGATCACAAAGTCATATATTTGACACACAGTTTCACTTGATTAATCTTTCTAAACTTGAGGTGCTGTAAATAACATTGTAGAATTAAAATGTGTGTTATTTGAATAACACAACTCTCAGAACATTAAAAACTCAACGACTTCAATGTCGTCATTCACTGGCAGCAAAATGCTGTTTCATGAATGCTAGCCTGTGCAGTGCCCATCTCATGATAGAGGGAAACCTGCTTTAGGCCCACTTGAAGTCTGAAAGTGAAGCTTGTACTACCATTTATTTTTTGCATTGATCAAATGTTGTATCGTTTCTCTTTGTTCATAAGGAAACTTTATTGTAATGAGCATATTGTTCATTTTCCCTCTGTATGCTTTTATTCTTTGTCATTTCAGTATAACAGCCAAACATATCTTTATGGTCAGAATCGACACAAAAATAATACTTAAATGATGAGTAACATGCAACAGTGAATTTTGCTGTTTCGAAATTACATGGAACTGTGTTAGCAGATCGAAAAGTCATGAATTATTTTTCCTCCTTATTCTTTATAGTTCCATTAATGTCATGGGGGCCTAGCTTTAACTTCAGCATCTGGTACGTGGAACTACATGGGATAGATGAGCCAGACATTGTGCAACCGTGCCTTAACTGGTATAGCAAGGTAGGAATACTGCATTTTATGTGTGCTTGTTTCTCTCCTACTGATATTGAATTTAAAGGAGGGTCTCTGGACTTGAAATGTTAACTCTACTTGCTCTCGACAGGTGCAGCCAGGCTGGCTGATTTTCACAGCAATTTCTGTTCTTTTTATTAAATTTGAAAACACTTTTTTTTATATATGTTACAGATATGTGGCATGGAAGATTGAGGATTTAAGCTTAGTTTCCAAGTTCACCGTAACCAAGAAAGTACATATAGCAAAGTTTGCTGCAATTTATTTTGGTGGTGATCATTGGGATTGAAATCCATGCCCCTCCAAAAGTAAGGTGGCAGTGCTGAACTGAGGGGAACAAGTTGAGCAAGAAATCTCTTTTTTTTAATGTGAAGGTGTAGATTTCAGGCCTATGGTTGACTAACCATTTGATGAAAGGCCTTCAAATATAACATCAGTACTATTACAGCTATGTCCTATTTGTCTCTGAAACAAGTTTGAAATAGTTGATTTTTAAGCTGAAAAGCCGTATGTTGGCCACTTTAAATATCGTGTAAGCTTTAGGAAATGGTACCTCAGAAAAATGTTGGTCTTCACTTGGACAAATGCTGCTTAATTAAGGAAAACTGGCTTGGATTGTTTGAGGTAAAAACAATAACTGCAGATGCTGGAAACCAAATTCTGGATTAGTGGTGCTAGAAGAGCACAGCAGTTCAGGCAGCATCCAACGAGCAGCTTGTGCTCTTCCAGCACCACTAATCCAGAATTTGGATTGTTTGAGGGCAAACCAGATTTAACTAATTTGTGATAAGGTAATAGAGGATAATGCTATTGACGTGGTGCACGTTTTCCAAAAAGCATGTGATCAAATATAGTGCAATGGACTTGTCAGTCACATGGCTACAGAATTAGTTAAGACAGAAAAGGAAATAATGATATGCAGTTATGCTTTGGACTAGGGAATATTTAGAACAGAGTTCCCCAGGGAATCTTGTCCTAGCTCCTCTTAGGCTCATGAGTGAATCGCGATGACCATTCTGTATAGGCGCAACTTCAGTGTTTCAGACTGTAGGTAACTTGGAAGTATTTTGATCATTGAGGATAATATAGTGACAAAGACATCATTGGAACTGGCAGATGAAATCTCATGCAGAGAAATGTGAAGTGGATCATTTTGGTAGGAAGGATGTGTAGAGATAATAAAAGGAAGGGTCAGTTCTTAGTGGTTGAGAGTGTAGAGGGATCTGGGAGTATACGTGCACGCCTCATTCGAAGTTGGGTGATGTATTGAGAGAGCAGTTAACAAAGCACTCAGTCTCCTGATGAAAACAAAGTACCGTGGATGCTTGAAATCTGAAACAAACGTTCAAAGATGGAGAGACTCCAGAACACCTGATGGCATCTGTGGAGAAACCGTTAGCATTTCAAATCTAGAATTATTTCTCTTCAGAACCCTCAACGTTGTAGTATCCTGAGCTTTTTAGGAAGTAGCAGAGAGAACAAAAGATCTGTATAGAATGCTGTTTTTTTTCCCTCACCTGGAGTATTGTGTCCAGTTTTGGCTATTCAGTTTCAGAAAGATGTGAAGGCATCAGAGGAAGTGCACAAAAATTTGAGAATGGATTCAGGGATGAGGACCTTCAGTTACATAGAAAGTTTGGAGAAGTTGAGAGTTTTGTCCTTGGAGAAGGGGTAAGGAAGATATTTGATAGCGTTAATCCATATAAGGATATGAAGAGTGCAGATGGAGGAAAAAATGTTCTCCTTGTGGTAGGTCTGAGAATTAGTGGCACAGATTTAAGATAATTGGCAAAGGAAGTGATGGCAACAGGGGGACTTACCTTGTACATAGCAAGTGATCAATATATGCAATGCACTGCTTGGATGTCTGGTGTAGGCAGGTTTAATTGAGACATTCAAAGGGGAATTAGATAATTATTTGAAAAGGAAAATAGGCAGAGGTATGGGGAAAGAGTGGGGGCATAGCCCCAGATGAGTTACTCCAGTAGGGAGTCAGCATGGACCTGAAAGACTGAGTGTACCTCTTAGTTTGGAAATATTTGACCACTTTGTGACTCTAGTTAATTAATGCTCACTTTAGCCAATTGCTACCTGCTGTTCGGGAAGCTGCCACGTTCATTTGTCAGGCTTTGATTTGTACTGCTGAATTCCATAGCTATTATATTATTTATCAATATAGACTTCTTGAAAGTGTATAATAAATAGGTTTCCCTGAATAAGTTACATTTAGAATCAAATATAAGTGAGTTCATGATCGTTAGCATGCTGTCAAGATCTAAGTAGTATTGTCTGGAAGTTATACTTGCAATGTCACCATGTGACTCCCAAATACTTAGTTTTCAATCATTACTTATTATTTTGGAGCATCTCAAAAGTGTAAACGTGAAGATTAAGGTTTTATGATTAGTCCATTATGTATTTTTTGATCAGTTTACTTGAAGTAATAGCTTTGCAAATAGTTTTGCAGTCTACTTTAATTAACTTTATTGAATTGAATAAAAACTTGAAATTTCAAATTCTTTAGTATCTGTCAATATCTCTTGCCTGTGTTCAGTACAATACCTTTATCAGCTGTATTGCTGTAAATGTCGTCTCCAGGTGCCAAAGAATGCTTTGATGGCAAGTGATGCAGTCTCTGATTTTCTTTAAACAACAAAATATCAATGAGGTAACTGAATGAGGAAAGACACCAACCTGTGCCCCTTCCTATTGAGGATTCCCCTTGGACTTGTTTCACAGGGTCTTCTCAATTTATGAACTTCAGAAATGCATTACCTTTGTGCTGAATATTTCTGTTTCTTGTTTTTTTTATTCAAGCTCTCAGTTATTGTTAACCATTTGCCGAGCAGCGTACAAAAATGTCAATTTTCCAAGTATGAAAATTTTCCTTTCCCTAACTCATTAACTTGCAATCTGTTCACATGATTTTAAAATCTCACTATTAAAGGTATTGACTTTAAAAAAAAATTCTTGTAGGCTGAGGTTAATTCCTACTGTTCAACTGAGAGCATTTAATAGAATCTGAGAACAGGAAAATTGTTGTATTTATTTGTGAAAAGTTGATGTTTTCTTTGAGTAATTTAAAGCTTAGTTTTTAGTGGGTGTTGAATTTTACACCAAAAGAGCGTTCACAACAGCTGAGTGCAATTACTTGTCCACCTCCCTATAATTACAAAACATGTTTAATTATAGTTGTGATACCTCTCCTTATTTTTGCATTTGTCAATTAATATTTATCCAGTTATTAATGTTTAAAGCATCCAGTAAATTATGAATCTTGGTTTGAGTGGTTATACACTTGCAATTAAAGAATTATGAGCTCAGAGGGAAGCCGTTTGATCCAGATGTCCGGTGTTGACCTTTTGGTACAGCTATTCAATTAGTTTCTCTACGTACCTTTTCATAGCCTTGTAGAATAATCTTCACTTTAAGTATTCAATTCTCTTGTGAATATGACTATTGGATCTGTCCTGGCCAGTATTTTAAGCAGTGCATTCACGATTGCAGCAGTTCATGTTTTAAATAGTGTCCTCTGGAGCCAGTCTGCTACTGGAAACGACCTTTTTGAAATTTGTCGCACAGGCAGTCCCCAGGTTGTGAATGGTTTCCATTCTGGAGTGTGTTTACAAGTTGATTTATATGCAAGTTGGAACTTGGTGCAGAACAATATAAGGGAGCTGTTCAGACATATGGAAAACTTTTGTATGTCGGGTCTTTGAAATTATACACCTTGTATGAGCCCGCATTTGTAAATACGAGTGTTTGTTAAGTCAGACCTTGGTCAATCAGATACCCCTGTATTTGAATCTTCTTGAGTTTGAATATCTGCTCTACTCCGAGGAGAACCTCCCAGTTTCTTCAGTCTCTCCATATGCTAGAGTTCCTCTTTCCTAATTTCATTTTAGGGAATCCTAACTTCTCCAAGATCGTAGTATTGGTTCTGAAGTGTTGTACTCAAAATTGAACGCAATACTCTACCTGAGGCCTAGCTAGTGTTTTTAGCAAGTTTTAATGGTAATTATTTTTTGTGTTATCTCTAATTCCTGATTTGGAACCATGTCGTTGTTCCTGGAACTCGCTTTTAAACAGCACTGGGGTGTATGCATTCTAGATGGACTGAAGCAGTTAAAGGTGGCAACTTGCCATCACCACCTCAAGGATTTAGGGATGTGTAATGAATGTTGGCTTAGGTGGTGGTGCTTACTTGCCATGAATAATTTTTATAAAATACTAAAACCAATTTGTCTTGCTCAAAGGTTTGTGTCCATATATACAGCCCCAATCTTTTTGTTCCTGAATTTCATTTAATGTTGTTTCATTTAGCTTACGTTGACTTATTTTTATGCAAAAATGTGATTTCACATTTATGTTAAATTTCAACTGCCATGGGTCTGAGCTTTTGTCCAGCTTTTGTTTACTGAAGTCTGTTACTGGTTCCCCCTAATGGTTTACTGCATTTCTAAGTTTGTTATCTTGGTAATTATACCCTGTTTATCCTCATCCAAATCCTTAGTATATATCACAAGGAGCAGAGGGTTCTCTGTTAAATTTCAGGGTCTTGTGAGGAATCCTGTGCTATACTGTATTGCAACCCAAACCTTATCTCGAACTTGAGTCCATAAGCTGATTCCCTTCCGAACAAACTTTTTCTGTTGCACTAAATATCAGTGCATCTCCACATTGAGATATTGGATCAAACTCTTGTGACGTAAAGGCATTTTCACCAAGTTGAACTTCTACTTGTAGACCTTTTGGTTCAGCTTTATTATTTAACATTTGTTTGATTCAAGACTTGACATTTTTTTTCATTAAATGTGTCCATGCACACTGATCATTAATTGCTGTCATCTGATACTTGTGATCCAGTACGCAGTGGCATCTCTTCAATTCAATTAGTGGATTCTTCCTGTTAATCGGAGTGCTGATAATCAATTGCCGATCAAATATCCAGTACAGGTAGACGATCCTTTACCCGAAATGCTCGGGACCAGCTGTTTTTCAGAATTTGGAATTTTTCGGTTTTTGGAAAAAGTGACAGTTTAATGGTGAAATTTTTTTAAAAACTTACTGGAGGAGCAGACTTCTAAGTAAGAACATGCTTGGCCACACCCACCCAGTCACAGCTGGGTAACATGCATTGAGTCCGTGTCGACTTGAGGGCGTTCACAGAGAAACCCCAGGTCTGTTGGTGCTTGGCCGCGCCCCCTCATGTCACATCTGAGTGACATGCTTCGAGTGGGTGTCGACTTGGGTTAACTGTTTGCTCACCGAACAACCTTGTCAATGAGAAAAATACTTACAAAAAAACCTTTGGATTTCAATGCTTTTTGGTTTTTGCATGTTCAGATAAGGGATCTTCTACCTGTAGTTACAATTTTAGAGTTGCTGTATGCTTAATTTATAATATCATAAACAATTTTAAGATCCATATTTCTCCAACCAGCAACTAAAATGTAACATACCAGAATATTAAGATGAATCACTGATGAACACTTAATATCTTTAACATTCGAGTGGTGGACTGCATCATGCAAACCGATCAATAGCTTTATCTGTCATTATAAAGCTACAGTGTTAGAGGTTTAAAAGAACAATTCTTTGCAGACCCTATGGTCAGGAATCCAGATATTGCATTATCCCAACCTGAAATTGGCTATAATATTACATAATGTTAGCAATATTGTAAACTTCAATCATCAAAGGATTCGTTCAGCCTTGGACAATGTCAGGACTATGTCTGTTGAGGAGGAAGGGTGGGTTGATCTGTCCAGCTCTGAACAGCTTTCTGCCTGCTATGCTTTCACAGCTTGGCATCATTCGTTTGTCAGTCACTCGCTGTGCAGTGTCCTATCCACCACTGTGACTCCTTCACCAGCCCTTGCTATGGTTTATATTTGGCTGTATTTGCTGGAACACATGTAGGTGTGTCAAAATTTCTGAAATGATGATCTAAATTAATAATGAAAACTTAAGCCTTAAAAGAAAATGTGCATCGGTGAAAACTGGAAAGCAAAAGCAGACATTTGGCTAAATTTAGCCTTCAATTGCCAGTAATTTTGTCAAGTGCTTCTTTTTGCATTCAGTTTTCAGTAGAAACAAGGCATGAGGCTGCTGTTCGATTCCCATTGAAGAGTGTGTTTGAATTTTATAAACATGAAAATTTCTTTTTTTAATTTGCATTATTGTGGCTTTTATTATTCCAATTGTGTTTTTGTTTCATTCTGCGAGCAGAATCTGGAGCCCTTGTTATGAATCTACCTTTCTCCAATATCTCGTCACATGTGATTGTGATAATGAAGTACTATGTTAAATGAACTAGTTACTACCTGTTTTGCCCATGCCTTCCCAAGGTTTAGAAGTCAGATTTATTCCCATTTTGTGAGACAAATTAGTGTGCAGGTTATGATGTAGTACTTCATTGTTTAATTGTTTCTTTTCAATGTTTCCTTATGTTCCAGTAGTACCGTGAACAAGAAGCCATTCGCTTATGTCTGAAACACTTCCGCCAGCACAACTATACTGAGGCCTTTGAGTCATTGCAGAAGAAAACTAAGATTGCGTTGGAACATCCAATGTTGACCGAATTGCATGAGAAGCTGGTACTGAAAGGTGACTTTGATGCTTGTGAAGGACTGATTGAAAAAGCTGTCAGTGGTGAGTACATCCATTGTCTTAATGCTTTCCCACCATGTAGAGTGGATACAAATGATTGGTGTCCACAAGTGACTTGGTTTTTCAGGCAGTGTTGTCTGTTGGACATTTAAGTTTCCTGTATGGACCTCAATTTGTGAAATTGAGCTTGATATTGGTTTCTTAATGAATGGCTCTATGTATTCTGTTAATATAGCAAAGTCTATCTAATTGGGAGTGATCTTGTTCAGATTTTCTCCCCGATCTGACTGAAGTAATACAAGATAGATTAATTGAAGCCTGAGCATGTGTGTACTTGATCATTTTAGAAATTGCTAGGAAGCATGTAAATGGACAGATAAATGGAATCAAATTAATAGTCAAAATGCAGTTATTTTGGAGAGCTAAGATATTGGAGGTGTCAATTTCGACCAAGTGACACCTTATCCTGTGTGCTCCACAGTATGGATGAAAAACTGTTTAGCAATGCCTTTAGTCCTTCTCTAAGCAGTTGATGTTTAATGGAACTAAAAAAAAATGAATTTTTACTCTTGGATTTGTCTGTTCATAGATCAATGCATTAATTTTAAGGGTTCATCCAATTGTGACTACTCATCCCCAACAGCGACATTGTCAGGCTATGATAGCTTAATCATTTGGTTCATCAGTCATAGATCCAGTGATGTGCTGGCATGCTGAGCCAGAACCTTTCGAGAATTTAAGTTTTGAAAAATAAATCCTGAATTTAATTTTTCAGATGAATTGCCTAGAATTGTGACCCAAACAAGGTGATTTTGGTGAAGTTGATATCCTGTCGTCTGGGTGATTGAACCAAGCTGATGTTATTTTTTCCAAAGTGTTACTAATGTTCAAAGTTTGGGTGACTAATGTAATGGAAGCATTATTGGAACCCAAGGGAATATTGAATGCTTCTTTGAGACCTCTTGATAGTCAGAGTGTCAGAATTGCTTTTATTGAATGTCTTCCTACATACGTCTGTTGAACACATCCATTTAGCAGTAAGAAATGTTATAGCACTTCTAAAGATAAAAAAACTGGAAAGGGTCAAAATTAGAGAAAAATTATTCTTAGTTTGCTCTTTTAACTTGATGGGAATTTTCCAACCTGAGACATATAGGCTATTGGTATGGTGTTTAACGTCTGACGTCATGAGCGTGTGCTGGTAACCTATGTAATTGTGAAGTGTTGGAATGGAAAAATTTTGCTGTTTGTTCAATATCTCAGTTGCGTAGGGCAACCATAGTAGCTTATGAAAGGGAGCGATAAAGTAAAATCAAGATTTGAAGGAGATGTGATTTGAAGAGAGGATGTATGGAATGTCATTTAGAGACTGGTGCTATGGTGAAACTAAGTGCAGTTATCTTTAACTTGTGTCAAATGTACTTCATCCAAGTTGGATCCCTTTACAGAAGGTGAATGGTTCAAATGTACAGCATTGACTCTTCACAAAAGAAATTGTAGTGACACGGTGCACTGTAATTTTGCACGCTAGCAAGTCTTTGTAGCCTCTTTGGTTAAATTGATTATCTACATAACGTGGCAAAGGTTAAAAACTTCAGCTCATTGCTGCTTTTAGACTGAGGCTACCCTGTGGATTTAAACTTCAGTTTAGTTTGGGAAGTCTTAAATAAATTACATGGATGCCATTGAGAGTAAGGATGTAGCATTGTCACTGATGTAGACATTGAACTCGGTCAGGACTTTTCGATGTATCCAGTGCTTTTAATAGAACGCTGGCATCCTTTGTTAGCTGAGAAAATGAGCTGTTTAGACCTACTGAACTATTGATAGCTGATTTAATATTGTAGGCTAAATTAGGTGTTTAAGTTCTCTGTTAGTCACCATTAAATCAGTTAGTGCTTTCTTGTGTCTAATCAAATAAGTTACATCCAACTTACTGCTGCTCCTGTCTGTTTTTGAATATTTCAGATTTTTTTCTTTGATTTTTTTTCTCTCATAACAAATGAAGCTTTGTACAACGTGAAATATTGTGTCCTTAAGAGTTTGTGTTCTGATATTTCAAACTAAATATTGCATTCCATATTTGCCACTTAGGAAGATGACATCTGAGAGTCTCTTCTAAATGTCATCTTGATATCTGACCAGATAATTCTGCAATGCAAATCCAAGAGAAAGAAGTGAGGAAAGCTTAAGTCAAAAATGTGAAATAGAGAAAGCAACATTTTGTTGCTGTGCAAAAAAAAATCAAAACACATTTATTCTTTTAATTTCAGATGGTTTGTTTAATCAGTACATCAGTCAACAGGAATATAAGCCCAGGTGGACGCAGATCATTCCTCAAAGCAGTAAAGGTAGGGAACGCAAGAGAAATCTGTCACAACTTGTTGGTTTGTTTTGGCTGGATGAATTGAGACAATTTGAAAAGTGAAGTTTTCTATTAATTAATTTGAAAACGCAGTCATTATAATTGATAAAATGAAAGGGAAGTTATAGATGAGCTGTATCAATTCAACTGGAGCTAATCTGTCGTTCTGATTGCAAGTTACCAAGATGAGGCTACAAGGAGCTGTAAGCAGGATACACGTCTTAAGAAATTAATCTTCAACATTGCTGAAAACTGTGTGCCTAAGAACACCTTTTTCAAATTTATTACATGATGTTTAGTTAACTTGCCACTTGAGTGTAAAGGATGAGTTGTAGGTCAAGTAAGCAATTATAACTTTATTATTGAAGCAACAGCTCACGTATTGTTTTGGAGGTTAGGCTGAATTACCGATACTATATTGGAAAAACCAAAAGGCATTCATCTACAAATCACATGCCTCATCACATTTTCCACACATTCATACTTAAGTACAGGGTTCTCACACACTTGCACTCAAATTTTACTTCAGTCTTTGAGCGTCACAAAATCTCATATGAAACCTGAAATGTCGAACACATTCAGTGGTAATAGTGAATATTCTGAGATGCCTGTTTTTATGTTTAACCCATACTGCAGCTGTCAGTTGAACTCCCTACATTAGGATCCATTTTTTTCATAACAGGCAGACAATAAGTCAGAAGTAAAACAAATTTTTGTTAACCTCACTTAAACAATAGCGATTTGCCAAGCAACTACAGAACATTTCAGTGGGCACCAACTGTTGCTCGGCATATGCTGGAAGATATTAAAACCACTTAAAAAGAATTTGATTAACTCCTGTAGGCTGAATACTGCATTTCTCATCAAAGCATGAAAATGTTTCTTGTGAGACCAAGTACACACTAAGCTAAATCACTGAAGAGCTATTCCCATTATAATTCCAAAGCAACAGCTCTCAATGTTAATTAACATGTGAATCTTTGAAAGCAAAAGCTTACTCAGACGTCAAGGAAAGGTTAGAGATTGTTGAAGCCATTAGGCAGCAGTCCACCAGGAGAGCGATTAGAGGTCTAAAGTATTCCATGGTGAGAAGCTTCGTAACACCACACCCTTTTGAGGAGGAGTAACAAGGAGTTTTGGAATCAACTCACCAACTACAGGCTCGCCAAGGACCTTGTCTGCCTGTCAGTTCTGCAATCTCTAGCTGTTTAAATAATTTTTTTTTCCCTATCCTTCCTGGTAAAGTAGGTAAAATCTCAGTTTCCCACATGATAATACAAGTGCCAAATGTTTGCCCATTCACTTAGCATACTGTTTCACCTTATGGATTCTTCCATCCTTTTCACACTTTACTTTCCTTCTGTCTCTGTATCATTAAATTTAGAAACTGTGCGGGCAAGAGAGCAAGTGGTCACTCTGCCTCTTGGTGTCTGCTTCTATAATTTTAAAAGCTTCCTGTAGGACTTTGGTTGCGCAATTGATCCAGGTTTATTTGTTGAAAATCCGATTCTTTTGCGTATGTTCCTGATTTGGGCGGCACGGTGGCATAGTGGTTAGCACTGTTGCCTCGCAGCACCAGAGACCCGGGTTCAATTCCCGCCTCAGGCGACTGACTGTGTGGAGTTTGCACGTTCTCCCCGTGTCTGCGTGGGTTTCCTCCGGGTGCTCCGGTTTCCTCCCACTGTCCAAAGATGCGCAGGTCAGGTGAATTTGTCATGCTAAATTGCCCATAGTGTTAGGTAAGGGGTAAATGTAAGGGTATGGGTGGGTTGCGCTTCGGTGGGTTGGTGTGGACTTGTTGGGCCGAAGGGCCTGTTTCCTCACTGTAAGTAATCTAATCTAATGTAATTTGCTCATGTTTCCTCAATCTTGCGATGCTGACATTTTAGATAGGTTTAAAATATTTTATGTGGACTCTTCAAGAGATTTGTGGTGTTCCCTTGACGTTCCCCCCCACCCCCAGATTCAAATTGTATATCTGCCACTTTTCGGAGCTTGGTCTCCAACAGTTTTACTTAGCATTGAGTAATAATTTGATGTTTGGTATTGAGAATTCCATAATTATAGCTGCTGGCAATGCCTTCATTGCGTCTCAACCTTGTTGCTCTCCTTTTGCCCTTCTTTCTGTAAATTGAATTGGATGATCTGAAATTGAATATAATCAGTGCAAAGCTGCCAACCCCTTCCTGAATCTGAAGGAACACCCTGTATCCCCACAGATATTCTGACTGAATTTTTCTCTAATGCTGGGCTGTGAGATGAACTTGGTATATTTTTTCTGGGAGTTTATAAATTTATTTTAAAAACTCGGTTGGCACACTGCCTTTTTTTTTTGTTGTATTGATGTGTGCGAATGTGGAGTTTATACATTGTGAAATTTTGGTGCGCAGCTTTTCCTTGAATGCAGCCATGCAGAGTTAAATTACTGGAAAATGAATGATATTCTTTGTTTTATTCCCAAATTCCACAATGGGCTTCTCAGCGTTGATGAGGCAGCATGATGACTCACTGGTAAGGTCAGTAGCTAGCACTGCTGCCTACCAGCACCCAAGGTTCTGGGTTTGATTCCAGCTCTGGCTGACCAGCTGTGTGGAGCTTGCGTGTTCTCCCCATGTATGGATGGGTTTTTGTTGGGTACTCTGGTTTCCTTCCATAGTCCAAGGATGTGCACATTAGGTAGACAGGCCAGGCTAAATGGAGCCATGGTAAATGGGGGGGTGCTGGGGATAGAGTGGGGGCTTGGACTTGGGTGGGATGCTCTTTGGATGGTTGGTGCAGACTTGATGGGCTGAATGGCCTCTTCCTCACTGTCGTAATTCTGACATTCTCTGATTCTACATTTGGCCAGGTGACGGAGATGACAATAGACCTGGAATGAGAGGAGGTCATCAGATGGTGATTGACGTTCAAACAGGTAAAGATATTATGCATTTAGCTGGGCAAGTAGAGTTAAGTATAATTGGCTGTCTTAGCAGTGTTGGTGATTCCTTTTTTGGGCTGGGAATGGGAGTTGAAGATAAAAAGTCCACACAGTTGTTAAATAAAAGACTGGACCTTAATTTAACCACTTTAATAAACTCTTCAGTCCATGAAAGTGTTGTCGAGTGGCTAATAGCATCCTGTTGTTTGTTCCATACAAGAGGTAATTCATGTCAACACTGATGATTAAGCTATTATCTGTATAGGAAATTGCTATGTGAGTGAATCAGAGCATAAGTGATTTTGCACCTATAATTGTAGGTTATGTATGACAGCGGAATGTACTTTCAGTTTAAAGGACGACTGACAGGGAGGGGGTGGAACAGGGAGGTGACATGGAGTCAGTGTTTGTAATAGTATTATGTTCACTGTATAGAGTCACATTTGAATGGCCATGATTCATCTTCTTTTGAAATGTCTGTCAGCATAAGTAGTTGACAGACATTTGTTGAGAAGTCAAAAAAAAACTTAATGGGAAAATAGAGGACTTCTCAACAATTCATGTCGATACGTGTTCTGATCTTTCTCTCTAAAATGACTAAATTTATCCAAACTGGGGAGCAATTTTCAGAAGTGAATGAATTTTTGATTTTGTGATAGTGTAACTATTATCACAGTGAAGTGATGTGTAACACAAGATCTCTAATTCTGTGAGAAGTTTCAATTCCAACTTTTCAGTCCTCCTTCTGGTCATTTGCAGTATTAGCAAGATCATTGCAATCTGTAGCTTGGACTAGAACAATAACAACAATGATGTCCCTTGAAGTACTTGGGGAGTGATTGCATAATGAACAGCCATATATGATAGTGACTGCCATTGGTATGAATAGTTTTAGTTCAAAAGTGAAAGACATCAAAATATGTTTTTTCATGCAATTGTAAAAGAAGCTGATTTTTGTTGCATTGTGCAGCTAATTCTAGATTCAGAGAGTGGTATGTGCAAGAATACAAGCTTACAGCTATCTGCTGAGTTCAGGGAATTCTGGAGTAAATCTCAATTTTCTAATGTCTGTAAGCTGCTTATAGTTCAGAGATGAGCTGATTCAGTGCATCCCTTTTTTTTTTTGAAACTGCTATTTCCTGTGCATCATCAAAGGAATTCATATTCTTGCACTCCATTTATTTGTTGACTTGTAGCGCTTTGCAAATCTTTAAAAGGCTTGACTTATTGCTTCTCAAACTGAACAGTAGAATTTACATGAATTTAAGATATTTTAATATTTGAAGTGCAATCTACCAGTAAAATTGATAATGGATAGACATAACAGAAGATAAAGTAATGTCTCTTCCCTCCCCCTCCCCGCCCCCCCCCCCCCCCCCCCCCCCCCCCAGTGACCCTATTCTGAGGCTTGAAAACTGTTGTGACTCCTTGGTGAAAATTAGGAATGGGTGGAATGAGAGGAAAGTTGTGTGTACAGATATTTTGAGCCTGGAGAAGGGACTTGAGGGGGTCAGTAATAATTGTCTTAGAGTTGTTGGCTCCAAACTTTTAGCTCACAACCCCACCTGGCTTCTGCCCCTTACTTTGGAAAGCCCTTGGACAAATTATCCATGCCACTTGTAGAGCATTATCATTGCCATGGCAATGGTGTTGGCATAGAAAAGGACATAACTTTTCTCAAATGGTTTACTGTTCAGAGTTTGTAACTTGATCCTATACCTTCACATAGTAGTGCTTAAGTTCTTAGTGCATGTGGCTGTGGGGTTACTTTAACCATGAAATGCTAATGATATTTACTTAATATACTGGAGATTATAGGCAAGCACTTAACCTGGTTTTGCTGTTTGTAGGTACCTAGATCATAAATTATCTTCTTTCACTTGAAAGAGAGCAATTCAGAATCCTCCAGAGGTGACCATATCAAGCCACGATAAAACTTCATGATGACCCAAGTTTTATCTTGTTAGGCAGCATAATTCTGTATCCTGTTTCCTTTATTTAATGTGGCATTGTGTTGTTTAGGCATAATAAATGATGTTGGCTAGGTCACCACATGACCTTGCACGGGATCTTGATTATCCATCAGAGCGGTCAGGTGGTCCGTTTTAAGATTTTGCAGGAAGAAATGCATCTTGGTCAATGCAGCACTGCAACTACTTGATTATGTGCTTCAGTGGAGGGTGTGGAAGCTAAATCAATCCACATCATCTCATGTAAATATTGCCTTGATCCTTTTGTTAAGTTAATTTTGAATTCAAGAAGATGTGTTTTGCGTCATGAGCTGCCTTGGTGACGTGGAATGGTGCTGTAAAGTGTTTCTGTTGAATGAAATATAACCCACTATTTAGACCAATCGAACTTGATAAAAGCAATGGCCAAGTGAGAAGTAACAGGAGATCTCCCATTGGTAATAAATAAAAAACAGTGGTGACATTAGAGAGACTGCTTAGTTAATATAACCTGATCATAGCTAATTCACCCGAGTAGTTGAATCTATAGTCAAGTTTCAGAAAAAGAAGCCCATTCTTAAAAATGTTCACATTTATTTCTGTTTGACAGTTTCTGTGAGTTATGCTCGGTGTAGTAAACCATGATGGGGCAGTTTGGTTCAAAGTTATGGTTAGAATTTCCCCTGCCTGCTGAGGTCTCTCCAGAAGTATTTGAGTGAGCTTACTTATTTTCAGACGAAGACCAAAGTGGGAGTTGTGCTTTAACACAACTGCTGGATCTGCCTCTTAGTTCTGAGGTAGCGAGCAAGTACCTGTGATACTGAGTATGATGTTGTTTCTCATTGCTTTCTGTCTTTCACATTAATGTTTGTGCACACCTCTTTTATCAATGCTTTTGTGGGTTTTTCTCACTTGTTTACCATCTTATCCATCTGTGTCCTTGCTTTACACGTTATTTCTCACTAAATTATAATTACTTAAACCAAGCAGTGTTGAAATTTTCTGCCCTTGTTATCTCAGTGGCAGGGCTCAGCAATGAAGTACTTTTGAAGTTGGTCGTTGTAATATAGGGAAACATGATAGTTAGTTTCAGCACAGCAAGTTCCCACACAAGCAGCAGAGAGTTAGGGCCAGATAAACTGATGTTGTTTGAATGATGGTGATATTGTCTTAGCCAACCAGAAGAACTGCTGCTCTGTTCCATCTGCATCAAAGCACACAGAAAAATTTTCATTGAGGAAGTTGGTGTGTCTCCATATAAGCTACTACAGTGTTTTCTAGTTCGATGTCGTAGCCCACATTTACATGTTAAATTTTATAACCAACTGTATCTTCCATTCTTTTCATTCCAAGAGGCAGCAGCCATCCTGGTCCTGTTCTTTTGCTGTCCACTTCTTCGATCTCACCATTAATGCGTCAAGTTCCTCAGACTCTTCAGAATCTGTGTCTGAGATGTAGTCAGACTTTAACCATAGGAGAAAGTGAGGACTGCAGATACTGGAGATCAGAGCTGAAAAATGTGTTGCTGGAAAAGTGCAGCAGGTCAGGCAGCATCCAAGGAGCAGGAGAATCGACGTTTTGAGCATAAGCCCTTCTTCAGGAAAACTTTAACCATAGCATTTTTGTCTCGTTGATTTTTTTATTGAGGTGCCTCCTCTTACTGTTGCATAGGGTTGCAAGTTTTTATTGTTTTTTCCAAATTAAATTGTGTTTTAAAGAAAACCATTTTAAAACTGCTTTACAATGCAACCTTAACACAATTTGTGATTATCTAGTTGCTGTGATTGAAAATGTGAAGCATAATTGCATCTGATAGTCAGATAGTTAACTATCTGTGGGCAGGTTTTTGGTGGGCATTTCATATATTTTGTTAATGGCTTGCTCTATTTGAGTAAGAATGTCTAACTCATTGCAGAATGAAGAATTGAAGCATTAGGCAAGAGACTTCCTGCAAGAAGGTGACTTTTTTAATGCAAGCTCTTGAGCTGGACTCCATTGTCATGTGCACATTTGCTATCAGCACTCACTATTTAGCTTCTGCCAAGTTGGTGTTTCATTGTGCCTCTAATTTAATAAAGTATCCCAGCATACATTGAAGATATTATGAGCTGTAATGCGGCAAATAAGAGCTGATTAAAAATAAGATGATTTGTTCCTCAAGCTTTTTCATAAGGTAAAATGAAAAGAAGGAAAGCAAGTCAAGATATTTAAGAAGAGAGTTGTAAGAATTTACTGTTGATAACTGATCAGAAGGAGTGTGTGATTAACATCAGGCCCTAGTTTATCATTTGTATTGGATTATGGGCAAATTCAGACCACGGAGGGGCAAGCACTTAGTCATAGAGTCATAGAGATGTACATTACGGAATCGGAGCCTTTGGTCCAACTCGTCCTTGCCGACCAGATATCCCAACCCAATCTTGTCCCACCTGCCAGCACCCGGCCCATATCCCTCCAAACCCTTCCTATTCATATACCTTCCAAATGCCTCCTAAATGTTGCAATTGTACTAGCCTCCATCACATCCTCTGGCAGCTCATTCCATACACTTACTACCCTCTGCGTGAAAACCTTACCATTTAGGTCACTTTTATATCTTGTCCCTCTCCCCCCAAACCTGTGCCCTCTAGTTCTAGACTCTCTCTTCTCTCTCTCTCCCCCCCCACTCGAGATAGGGAAATATGAAGCAAGTATTCTGCATTAGTGTTTACTGTGTGGAAAAGGACATGAAAGGTATAGAATGGAGGGAAATAGATGGCAATGTTTTGAAAAATGTCCATATTACAGAAGAGGAAGTGCTGGATGTCTTCAAACACAAAGTGGATAAATCCACAGGACCTGATCAGGTGTACCCTAGAACTCTGTGGGAAGCTAGGGAAGTGATTGCTGGCCTCTTGCTGAGATATTTGTATCATTGATAGTCACAGGTGAGGTGCCAGAAGAGTGGAGGTTGGCTAAGATGGTAAGGACAAGCCAGAGAACTGTAGACCAGTGGGCCTGATGGTGGTGGGCAAGTTGTTGGAGGGAATCCTGAGGCACAGGATGTACATGTATTTGGAAAGACAAGGACTGATTAGGGATAATCAACATGGCTTTGTGTGTGGGAAATCATGTTTCACAAACTTGATTCAGTTTTTTGAAGAAGTAACAACGAAGATTGATGAGGGCAGAGCAGTTGACGTGATCTATATGGACTTTAGTAAGGCATTAGACAATATTTCCCATGGGAGACTGATTAGCAAGGTTAGATCTCATGGAATACACGGAGAACTCAGTATTTGGATACAGAACTGGCTGAAAGGTAGAAGGCAGAGGGTGGTAGTGGAGGGTTATTTTTCAGACTGGAGGCCTGTGACCAGTGGAGTGCCACAAAGATTGGTGCTGGGTCCACTACTTTTCATCATTTATATAAATGATTTGCATGTGAACAAAGGAGGTATAGTTAATAAGTTTGCAGATGACACCAAAATTGGAGGTGTAGGGCACAGTGAAGAAGGTTACCTCAGATTACAATGGGATCTTGATTAGATGGGCCGAGGAGTGGCGGATGGAGTTTAATTCAAATAAATGTGAGGTGCTGCATTTTGAGAAAGCAAATCTTAGCAGGACTTAAACACTTGTGATTGGCAATTTCAAATTGGGTAATGAGACACCAGGAGTGATGGTGCATGATGTGTCAGTCGGGCTAACCGATAGTTGTCGTTTTGCAGCAAATTGCAGTTTTTGGGTAATGGAGGTCTGGAGGCAAGCAAAGAGCATTTGGGTGAGTGAAGAACAGCTGTTTGGATATAAACACAGGACTGCTGTTGTTGTCTGTGAATTTAAATGCCAGGATGACTCAATGTTTTAACACAAGAAGGAAAAAATCGTTCTTGGAAAAAGGTGTACTGAAACGGGTTTATCAGAATTCATGTTCAACATGAATTTCAAGATTGGACAGCATAGTACTGTTTTATTATAAACAAAGCAGTTACAGGTGATCTTTAGTTGAATTGATGCCCTGTCTGGACAAGGTTTTTAGTATAAAGTCTTGTCTGCTGACCTTTGGAGTTTGGCTCAATATTACAAAAGGAAGTACGTATTGTGCCAGATTTGTTCAATAAGGCTTTTGTGATGTGATGGTTTCTTTGAACTGTGAGAATCTATGAACATTGACGTCCTGTACGTTGAAACACAAGAAGTTTATTACTGAAGGGTAATCAGAGTTAATGAACTATAATAACCTTATTTTAAAATACAATAATACCCAAGCACTTCGATTCTAGTTCTGTTTCTTCCTTTTTCTCAATTCTTGCCTCACTCTGAGCACCCTTGCTCATCCATGTTCCCTGTCCCGCCTGTTAACCTCCCTCTATTGCACCCCTTCTATCACCTCTTTCCTTTTTCCCATGTCTGTCGTCTTCTTGCCTTTATCCATCCAGTCCCTGTTCTCACCCATTCCCTGACCCACTGTTGCCCTCACTCTCACTGTATCCACTCCTCCCCTTTGCCTCTCGCACACATCCCATCCTCCTCTCGTCACTCTTTTGCGTGCGACCCAACCTTGCCCTCGCGCTCTGCCCGCGCTTGCCCTCGCGCTCTGCCCGCGCGCGCCCTCGCGCTCTGCCCGCGCGCGCCCTCGCGCTCTGCCCGCGCGCGCCCTCGCGCTCTGCCCGCCCTCGCGCTCTGCCCGTGCTCTGCCCGCGCGCGCCCTCGCGCTCTGCCCTCGCGCTCTGCCCGCGCGCGCCCTCGCGCTCTGCCCGCGCGCGCGCCCTCGCGCTCTGCCCGCGCGCGCGCCCTCGCGCTCTGCCCGCGCGCGCGCCCTCGCGCTCTGCCCGCGCGCGCGCCCTCGCGCTCTGCGCGCGCGCCCTCGCGCTCTGCCCGCGCGCGCGCCCTCGCGCTCTGCCCGCGCGCGCGCCCTCGCGCTCTGCCCGCGCGCGCGCCCTCGCGCTCTGCCCGCGCGCGCGCCCTCGCGCTCTGCCCGCGCGCGCGCCCTCGCGCTCTGCCCGCGCGCGCCCTCTTTCTCTTTCCCCCCTCCCCCAGTCCGGCGCTGTGTTACCCTGCACTCTGTTCCACCTGCCTCCCTTTTTGCTCTTTGCCGTTTATACCTTTATAAAGTCTTTGTGCTACAGTGAGTCGAAAACATGCACTACTTTATTTGATTTTCTGTTTTTGTATTTTTGTTGATATAAACCCTTATTTTGGAGCCTTGCTAATATGTTGTCTGACCCACTGCATGAAATAATGTTACCTAGGTGTTGGAAAGCGTTGCTGGAATGGAATATTAATAAACCTCTGGTTTTAATTTGACTTAACACACAAATGCTGGAGTTAACACATTATCATGTCAGTAAGTTTGTCATTCAGCTGACAACCCCTGAGTGTCAGTGATATGACGATGTTGGAACTAGATTGTAGAAATTTAAGTGAAAACATTGAGTCAAAAATCTCTGAATAATGACTTATTTTCTTTGCAGAAACAGTATATTTATTTGGTGGTTGGGATGGAACACAAGATTTGGCAGACTTCTGGGCGTACAGTGTTAAAGAAAACCAATGGACTTGTATATCGAGGGATACTGAGAAAGAGGCAAGTATATTATATTGGAAGTAGTGCTGGGTTTGTAGTTGCGTAGAATAAAGATATAATTGGAAATTGAAGGGGCTGTCCTGCTGAGTTTCACAAACTAAGCAGTAATACAAGGATGTTACGATGTGATGGGATTGCTGTCGGTGATTCCTCGGCGAGTGTGTTTGCCGAGATTCAAAAATATGGCCAGACCTGTAATTCGTATTTGGTCCATGGTGCTGTAGCATTATTAGCTTGCTACTTGAACTGATTCCAAATGAAGTTCTCTGGAGAATTTGGGCATCCTTTCAATACATTTCCAGCCTATGTTACCAATATTTTAATCCTTGTCTGTTCCCATCTATTTCATTCTGTAGGGGGAAAAAAAAATTAGTCATCTTCCATGCTGCACAATATGAATTTCAAGTTTGAAATTATTTACAGAACAGTAACAGATCATTCAGCTGACAAACCCTTACCAGTATTCATAATTCTTATGAGCATTGTTGGAAATGTTACACTGCTTATATTCCTGTTGCAATTCAGCAGCTAGTCGATACCGCATTTCACAAATTGTAGTACCATTTTCTCTTGTCCTTGCAACTAAGTTCATGTGATGTTTTAAAGGAAGGTGATAAATAGGTTTTCTTTCAAAGTTGACTCTGAAAATATTAATTTCTTGCTCCGTGCTCTGATCCTGTTTGGAAATTCTTTTTCCTTAATGTTGCTCGATGGGATTACAGTCAAGTGAAATATCCAGTCAGTAATTAGTGTGCATGCTTTTGGGTCCATGATGTTCATGCAAAGAGTTAAATTTTATATTTCACCACCTCCAGTGCAACCCAATGGATTCATTATCTCTGTTCCACCCTCAAAATAACTGGATCCCACAGACTTGCTTTCATTCTGTCAATGGATGGTTGTTACAGTCCAAAGAGGAATGGCTTGTGAATTTCCTTGCAATGAAGTTTATGTTGTTGTAATGACTAGAAAATTCCTGAGATTTTCTTCTATTTCTTATTTTGTTGATGTTACTTTGGCAGAAGTGCGGTGGAAACCATGTCTGACTAAGTAATGCCTGAACGGGAGAGCAGGTTTGTGGAACTTTCCTGACCAGTGCGTTCTAATAATTAGAATTCATATTAAATCAGAAGTAAGAAGCTCTTATTGGTAAGCTACTGGGAAGTGTTGCTGAACAAAGAGACCTTTGAGTGCAGGTTCATGGCTTCTTGAAAGTGGAGTTGCAGGTAGATAGGATAGTGAAGGAGGTATTAGTATGCTTTCCTTTATTGGTCAGAGTATTGAGTGCAGGAGTTGGGAGGTCATGTTGCAGCTGTACAGGGCATTGATTGGGCCACTTTTGGGATATTGTATGCAATTCTGGTCTCTTTCCTATCAGAAAGATGTTGTGAAACTTGCAAGGGTTCAGAAAAGATTTACAAAGATGTTGCCAGGGTTGGAGGAGTTGAGCTTTCAGGAGATGCTGAATAGGTTGGAGCTGTTTTCACTGGAGCACTGGAGGCTGAGGGGTGACCTTTTGTAGAGGTTTATAAAATCATGAGGGCATGGATAGGATCAATAGACAAGGTCTTTTCCCTAGGGTGGGTAAGTCCAGAACTCGACGGCATAGTTTTAGGGTGAGAGGAGGAAGATATAAAAGGGACCTAAGGGGCAACCTTTTCACCGAGGGTGGTGCATGTATGGGATGAGCTGCTAGAGGAAGTGGTGGAGCTTAGTACAATCATAGCATCTAAAAGGCATCTGAAAGGGTATATGAATAGGAAGGGTTCAAAGGGAGATAGGCCAAATGCTAACAGGTGGGACTAGATTGGGTTGGAGTATCTGGTTGGCATGGACAAGTTGGACAGAAGGGTCTGTTTCCGTGCTGTGTATCTGTATGACTCTTAAGATGCAGGTTTACGACTGTTGACATGTCCTGAGTTGGCATCAATGCATCTGTATGTCCTCCAGCATTACATTCGGCATACATACAGTTCCTTAGGATCTGGAAGGTTCATATGGGGCAAGAGTCACTCTAAAAGGGCACTTGGTGAGATAAGGAAAAGCCTGGAAACTGCTGGTCTAATTTAATTAACAGTTCAAGACATTCTAATTCTGGGACGCAAATTTTGACCAATTCCTGCACCCCTTGAGCCAAAGATTCAATTATATGCACAAATGCTGAATCAATTCATTTTAGTTGGAGTGTTTTATTGGAGCCATTTACTACTACATTATAATGGTGCGCCTTTTGTTTCTTCTACATGAACACATACGTGGCAACCTTTCTGTTGTATTCATGCATCTATTTCACTGTAATATGATGAAGAATTCATAAAGGAAGAAATGTTTTGTTGAGATTATATTTATGTTTGTAATCAACTGACTGCTGAGAGCAGTTAATTGAGGGTTGCAAAACAATATCAAAAATATCCGTGATACCAGCAAATGTAGTTGATCGAGAATTTTCTTCACGAAGCACTTTACATAAGCAATGTTATATTTTGCATCATCTAGTTGAGAAAATGCTTGGACAGCAAGAATAAAACTTGGTGTGTTACTGTCTAATACAAACATACTTCAGCATGTGATATTCTCTTTAACATTAAGCTTGCATTTTGCAAGTTTTTGTCTTTTGCTAATGGCACGCTTTCCTTCGCAAGAGGATTGGAGTAAGGATGTCTTGCTGCAGTTATACAGGACTTTGTTGAGGCCACACCTTGACTATAGTGTGCAGTTTTGGTCTCCTAGTCTGAGGAACGACATTCTTGCTATTGAGGGAGTCCAGTGAAGGCGCCAGACTGATTCGCGCGGTGGCAGGACTGATATATGAGGAAAGATCGATTGGGCTTGTATTTACTGGAATTCAGAAAAATGAGAGGTGATCTCCTCAACATAGAAAATCCTAATGGGAATGGACAGGCTAAATCTGAGAACAGGTTGGGGAAGTCCAGAACAAGGTGTCCAAGTCTAAGAATAAGGAGTAAGCCGTTCAGGTCTGAGGTGAGGGAGAAGTTCTTCACTCAGAATTGTCAAACTGGAATTCTCTCCCACAGGAAGCTGTTGGGGGGTGAGTTTGTTAGATATATTCAAGAGGGAGCTGGATGTGGCACTTGCTGCTAAAGGGATCAAGGGGTATGGGGAGAGGGCAGGAATGGATACTGAAATTGCATGATCAGTCATGATCATATTGAATGGTGGGGTAGGGCTGAATGGCCCACTCCTGCATCTATTTTCTATATTCTATGTCAGTGACTAAGCCATGGCAGACTGTTTGAAATTGTCTGGCTTGAAGGAAGATGTTGCTGCACTGTACAATAATATTCCACTGCATGTTAGCTACTAGTTGAAACAATGAGCCATATTTTAGTATTGCTTTAATTGACACAGTTAAATCAGAATTAAATTATTATTGGTGAGCCCAATGGCCTTTGGTGTTCGTTGTAAAAATAGAATGAGTCCCAGGTAAATGTGATTTACCATAAATCCGTGGCTATGTGCATCATCTGAAAATCTTCAAAGGCTCTTTCCTGTATGTGATGGTGATCTTGTTTATTAAAAAAGTAATGACTTTGTTCCACAGAGAACAATGTTTCAGTTATTGCTGAACAGATTTAACTTATTGGGTATTACAGTGAGTTGTTCTGAAAGCACCATTGCTTTCCAGTTCTGCTTGTGTTGTATTGCATAAAAGAAGTTCTCTGCATTCTGATGTACATTTTCTGCACACTTGGGAATTGCTCTTGGCTTGTTCAATGGGGAAGGGAGCTCATTAGTGCATACTTGGAACTTAACCTGAGTAGGTTTAGTCCCTGCCCCTGCAGCACTCCCACCCACCCAGCACATCTTCCCGAGCAGGATTGCATCCATGTGGTTAGCTGCAGGTGTGTTTCCAATTCAGTGAAAGTCTGTTTTTCTTCTCCAAATGTGTTTTCTAAACTTATCCATAGCTCAGCAAATTTAGCATTGTCTGAAACTGTGTGCAGGATTATTTGGGTGATTAAATTAATGATGTGCCAAGCTGTTGAGTAGGGCATATAAGCGTTTGGAGATACAGCTCAGAGCTATATCAGATTTGTCCTGGGCGGAGCAATGCATGCTATCACCAGATTGTTTAAAATAGCTTTGTCTTTGACCACAGAAGGAACTAATCTTCAGTTGATTCAGAGATGACGTCTATGCTGTTATGTCATTGTTAGAAAACTTAATAATGTACTGTCATGTGGTTATCCATGTTTAGCGTATGAGGAAAATTACTGTTTTTGAAGCTGCAGTATCGAGAATAGGTGACAAATTGTGTACATGTATGCATTGATAAATCCTATAATTGTGAGATATGTATGGTTCTGATTTTTAACCTCGGGGAAACAAAATACACAACCTAATTTGACTGAAATTAATTCTTTAAAGTATCTTGTGGGTTCCTACTGAATGAAAGTTGTTATCAGCCAATATGCTAAATAGTCCCAATTTACCAATGCCATCATATTTGACTGTTATAGTTAAACTGTTAGGCAAATGCGGGCAAGTAATTCAAATGAGAAACGCAACCACTTCAGACTCTTAACAAAACTATACTTTCCATTTGTTCTTAAGGTGGCAGTCCTAACAATCAAAGTGATGAGTTATTTCTTCAAGTATTCCTTGTTCTGGGACACAACAGACCCCCACAAAATATTTTTTGAAGGTAGCTTAGACCCTAATCTATCTTATTTTAAAGGTAGATGTGAAGTGCCGTGTGCCAGGTACAATGCGACTGGTCAAACTACAGGTGCACAATCCTTTATCCAATATGCTCGGGACCATCTGGTTTACAGAATTCAGAATTTTCGAGTTTCAGTATAAATGACAGTATGGTGGAATATTTTAAATTCTTAACAAAAAATAGACGCGCTGTGAGTAAAACGGGCCCTGAAACAGAATTGAGGCCTGCCAGTGCTGGGCCACGCCCCCCCACACACCGCATCTGAATGACATGCATCAAGTGAGTGTGAAGTTGGGTTAACTGTTTGCACACTAAACAACCTTGTTAATGAGAACAAACTTCTCGAAAAAGCCTTAGGATTTTGGAGCTTTTCAGATAAAGGTTTGTCTCCCAGTGCTTGATGTTAAGCAAAAAAACAACTGACTTAAGCACTGTAGTAAATTACAAACAATAGAAAGAAGAACTTAGAATAGCATCTGAATAATATGTACACTAACTATTACTAATTTACTGTTCCAATATAATAACATCCTAAAACTCCCCCTTGGCAATAAAGGAAAAATCAGAAAATTACATTTGTCTCTTAAGTAACCCAGCACAAAGAAGCCCCAGCTTCGAGCTGTAACCAAGAGGGAATAGATAGCTTCTACTTCAAGCCCACAGCAACAACTGCTTAAAGCTAAACCTAAAAACTTCAAAAAAAGAAGCTAGAATGCCTGTTCTGAAAGATGTCATGACATCCAGCCAGGTTGCCTCCTTTGCTCCAACATTTACAAAAGTTGGCTTCATAAGCTGTTTGCTTCAGTAGTTTTGGTAGACTGCTTGGCAGTTCTGTCTTCCTACCTCTTTTAAAAAAAGCTATGACGAAGTAAACTCTTTCAGCTACAGCATTGTCACATCCCTCAGCAACTCTCACGACCGACAGCTTTAATGCTTCCCGTGCCTTTGGTGCATGTGTCCAATCCGTAACCTATGATCTTGTTCACTGTGCCTTTTCCAGTCATGATAGAAATAACTGAGTCCAGAGTTTCTGAAGATCTTCGATGGATCCTTTTCTTGTTGGCGAGATGTAACTGGTGGGGTGCCACAGGGTCTAATCCTCAGGGCCCCAACTAGTTGCAATCTATTTTAATGATTTGGATGCAGGGATAGAAGATCCTACAGCTAAATAATGCAGGCAACACAAAATTAGGTGGGAAAGTAAGTTGTGCTAAAGAAATAAAACATTTACAAAGGATATGAATAGTTTCAGTGAAACTATTCCAAAAATTGACCTTTTGAAGTTTAATGTGGAAAAGTCAATTTTTCAATTTTAGCTTGAGGAGTAGAAAGGCAAAGTGGAGAAAAAGTGCAGAGTGCTTTGGTGCAGATGGAAATGGGTGTCCTCATGCCTGAATGACAAAAAAGTGGTATGGTACAGATGGTAATAAGGCAAAGGGAATCTATTGCTAAAGGAATGGAACACCAAAGTAGAGAACTGTTGCTGCAAGTATACAACGCATGAGTGAGACTGCACCTGCAGTCCCCTTGCCCAAGGAGGGAGGCAGTTCAGAGGCGATGCACTAGATAGATTCCATAGATGAGGGATTTCTTTTATGAAAGATTGAGGAGTTGAGACCTATACACTCAAGTTTTTAGAAGACTGAGAGGAGATCTGATGGAGGTATTTAAGATACTGAAGGGATCAACAAAGTGGATGTAAAGAGGGTGTTTCTTTGTGAGGTGATGTAGAATGAGAAGTGATAGTTTTAGGATAAAGGGCAGCAGATTTAAAACCGGTGAGAAACACTTTTTAGGGAAAAAAAAGTGTCATGAATCTCTTCACTATCCCAGAGTGGAGTGGATGCTCGGATGCAGAGTAAATCTTAAGAGGAGATCGAATTTTAATTAGTAATGAGTTGAAGGATTACGGAGAATGGGCGTAAGAGTGGAGTTGAGGCTTTGATGAGATCAACCATGATTGCATTGAATACTGGAGCACAGTTGACTGGCTGAATCGCCTACTCCAGCCACTGATTATTATGTTCTTAGCAGAAAAATCCAATTTGTGTTCATGTTGATTTAATGTTTCATGTTCTTAGAAAATCTGTGTTTAGCAACCAATGAATTACCTTTGAATGCTAACCGATATTGAGTAGATATGTCTGGCAACTATTTTGCATTTAACAATATCCCACAAATCCTAATTAGTTTCCTGACTTGTCCTCACATGCCACTAGTTGATAGAAATAGTTTCACTGGGTTACTGGGAGAGCTCGTTTCTTCTCTTTGATTATTGTTGTGGATGCTTTAACACTTATCAGAATAGGTTGAATTTGAAGCAGAGCATTTCTTAATGGCAGAGGTCTCCCTAATAAATACACTGAATTGACAGAATTGGAAAAGAATTGGATCTTCAGTTTGAGAATTCTTCATGAGTTCTATAGTGCATATGTATAAGTGAAATGAGGCCCCTCCCCTTAGGTGTAGATTTGGGACTGAGGTGGAATGTGCTTTCACTCAAACTTGGTGAATGGATTTTTTAAAAACCCCTAAAATCATCTAAAGTAGTTTTCACATTCTCATGCGTTTGTCAGTAATTCACCAGAATCTAATGAATTTAGACTGAGGTGCTGAAAGATTATTGAGTATGTCTCTGTTTTATTTTTAAAAATCCTTTTTTTAAAATTCCATTCAAGTACTGTTGGGGCAGATTTTAAAATAACTGTCATTTCAAGTTAGAATGAAAGCTCCGTGTTGTATTTTGTGTTGTAGGATAATTATTCCAAAAGCTTGGTTCCTTTCTGTGTCTCTGGTGCTGGTTTATAGTGTGCAAAGGTTCTGAGTGTAGGTTTGCTCGCTGAGCTGGAAGGTTCGTTTTCAGACGTTTCATCACCCTACAATTCACGTTGTCAGCGAGCCTCCGGATGAAGCTTCCAGCTCAGCGAGCAAACCTACATCCAGAACCTCAACCTGAGCTACAAATCTTCTCAAAACTTGCCAGTGTACAAAAGTGCTGAAGAAAATTGTTTGATCAAGAATTTCAGGGTGGACAATTTGTTTTGCCAATTTGAAATCCTGGATCATTTTGTACATAATGTAGATACAAAGAAGAACAGTTCATATCCATTGTATGCTTGGCTTCATGCACAAGCAGATTGACTTCAAACAATCAGTGGTAGTGATTATTAAAAGCTATTAATTTTTTAGGGAATTGCTAACTTGAATATTGCTGTTTCATAATCTTATCCTGAAGTGGCTCATTATTTGCATGGTTGCATGATTCCAGGCTTCTGAAGTATAACTAAGATGTTTAAAAAAAAAAGTAGTAGCCAGTTTGTAGACAGAATCCGAAAATCAGCAGAGAGATTGTGGCCAACAGGGCTTGTTTTCATGTCTGTTACTTTATTTCCAATTTGCCTTTCCTTTCCAAGATTGCACAAGAACAATTTACTTTATTGCCCGTTATTGTGAAATTTTACTGGTTGGCCAACTCGCTTCTCCTGGCTTCCAGTCCTGAGTAACCATATTGCTCACCCTGTGCATTAAGAGGGTAGTTACAACAGAAGAAACCAGCAAAGGCCTGCTCCAGCCTAAGAATTGAATTGAATTAACTTCATTGTCACGTGTCTGTACTGCTTGAGGAAGTAATTCCCTGATGCCTCCCCATATGGTTAAACTCACCACACTGAGGAGTAACAGTCAAGAATCTATGGTAGGAGAAACACGCAAGCAGAAATCACTGTTTTTATCAGAGATTCCAATGCTCATAACTGGCTCGGATCTCCCATATAGACCATGGATCCTTTTAAGCTCTTAAGTCCGACCAAGGACTCTGTGCATCCACCCAAAATCAGCGGGGTTGCCAAAAGCATCCAGGCTGCAGCTGTGGCCTAAGCAAGGCTACTGCCTAATTCTGACTACATGCCCGAGAAACACATACTGAGCAAAAGTCCAGTTGATGAATAAAATTACTAATTCAGGAGATGTAGTAAGCACTGCATCACTTGTTCAAAATCTGTTCAAAACTGCATGCTTTCTGGGGCGGGGGGAGGGGTGTTAGCTTTGGATTATTTCAGGAGAGTTTCCTTGTGTACTTCATGAACACCTTCTACCCTGACCTCAAGTTTACCTGGACCGTCTCGGACCCCTCCATCCCCTTCCTCGACCTCTCCAACTCCATTTCTAGTGCTTGTGACCAACTCAACACAGACATCTACTTCAAACCCACAGATACAGCTACCTGTACTACACATCCTCCTATCCTCCCTCCGATAAAAACGCTATCCCTTACTCTGTTACTCTGCTGCATCTGCTCCCTGAATGAGCAATTCCACTCCAGAACATCCCAGATGTCCTTCTACTTCAAGGACAATTTCTCCTCCCATGTGGTCAACAATGCCCTCAAGTGCTTCTTCTCCACTGTCCGCACCTCTGCCCTTGAACCCCACCTCTCCAACAGCAGCAAGGATAGAACACCTTCCCATCCCCCCAATCTTCCACCCGACCAATCTCCGGATGCAACTGATTATCCTTCACTTTTTCTGCCACCTACAGTCAGACCCCACTACTAGAGATATATATTTCCTCTCCACCCCTATCAGCATTCTGCAGAGACCATTCCCTCCACTACTCCCTCGTTAGGTCCACACCCTACACCAGCCCACCCTCCACTCCTGGCAACTTCCCTTGCCGTCGCAAGAGGTGTAAAGCCTGTGCCCACACCTCCCCCGTCATCTCCATCCAAGGTGCCAAAGGATCCTTTTACATCCAGGAGAGTTATTCCTGCACATCCAAACACTTTTGTCTACTGTGTCTGTTGCTCCCAATGTGGTCTCCTCTACAATGGGGAGACAGGATGCCAACTTGCGGGTGGGGTTCTGGGGAACATTTCTGGGGCATATGCACTAAACAGCCCTACTGCCCTGTGGCCGACCACTTAAACTTGCCCATCCACTCCACCAAGGACATGCAAGTCCTGGGCCACCTCCACTGCCAAATCCAATGCCTGGAGGTAGAGCGCCTTATCTTCTGCCTTGGGACCCTCCAACCACACTGCATCAATATCGATTTTTACCAGTTTCCTCATCTCCCCTCCGCCCAGTTTATCGCAGAACCAACCCTCCAATTTGGCACTGCCTTCTTGTGCTGTCCTACCTGTCCATCTTCCTTCCCACCTATCCACTCCACACTCCTCTGTGACCTTTTACTATCACCCCCCCCCCCCCCCTTCATCCACTTCCAAGTTACCTTCACCCTCAATCCCACCCCCCCTCCCATTTATATCTCAGCTCCCTTGCCCACCCGCCCACCACCCCATTCCTGATGAAGGGCTTATGCTCGACTCTCCTGCTCCTCTGATGTTGCCAGACCTGCTGTGCTTTTCCAGTGCTCCAGTTTTTGACTGTTATTTTCAAATCTAGTTTGTGGCCTAAAATTTAACATCAGTTTTAGAATTCCAGTTTTAAAAAATGGCTTTAATATTGGATAACTGCATTTAATCCAAGTCATTTTGAAACTGCTATTTTTAAGAACTTTATATTTTCTAACATTGTCCACTTTCCTTTTCTCTCATTAAACTCCTCCTGTACTTTTATTAACAGGTTGGAAAACAGCAGCATAACTTGAAATTGCACAGGTTTTGATTTTCTTTGCTCCCCTTCACATCCTTTCCAAATAGCACTCTATCTACCTGATACCACGTTCTCATAGCAACTACACTAAATCGGCAGCTGGCCACAAGTGAATTGTTTTGCTGTCATCTTCATTTAAAAGTGCAAGTCTGTCTTTATGATTTATACAACATTACATTGAATTGCCTGGGCGATACTTTGGTGCGGGCTAAACAGAAGTCAAGCACTTACTCTTCCAGAGTGGATAGCAGTCAGCTGGTTTGCCATCACCTCTGCTTACCCCCACCTTTGTCTTCCATCAGTGCTTGAAACTAGCTGTCACTTGAGGTTTGTGGAAATGGTCTGGGTAATCACCACTCCCATTGTTGTCACAGCCACTTTGACAATAAATTACTAAGACTAGATTATACAACTAATGCAATATTCCTATTTATGGAGCCCTGTTAGATTTAAATTAATTGTTGCATTTCTTGTGTTTGGTCAATGGATGCACTTTAGAGTACTTAATTTGGCTGATGTACTTTGGGATGACTTGAGGACATGTAAGACACTACCTAAATGTTAGTTTTGTGCAATTAGACAGCAGAATCTTTCCAGTATTGAGCACTGAACTTGTCTGCCTCTTGCACGAGTCAACATTGCGTGCTGTATGAAATGGAAAAATTGATGCACAACCATTTTGAGGTTGGTACTGAAGCAAGACTAGATGAGCTTTACTTTACAGCTGTCCACTATTACCTGACCTGTGTGTGGTTAAGTTTGGGCCAAAAGTAAAATTACATCTTAGCATCAAGTTCCTTTCCTGAAACAGAGCTAAATTTATATATTTTCTGTTTGTGATTTTTAGTGAGATAAAATGTTTCATGTGTAATATTGGCATGCTATTCATGTGAAATATTGGGGAAAAGAAAAGAGGGATATGGTTATAGATACGGAGTTAAATTTAATTACGGTTTTAGCTTGAGAGCAACTGAGGTATATAATACATTAAGTTAATATGTCTGTCTCTGACTTAGATTGTTAAAAAGCATTGTATCGTCCTCGCACCCAGCAATATATTTATACCAGTGCTGGTTGGTGGTTCACATCTTTTGCTGGTTATTGCTTTTGCAATTTGTTGACATGATAGAGGATTGCACCTGCAGTTGGTAAGCATATTCCATATGCAAATGCTGTGCGCAAGTTACTTGTATTGTTGAGATGCTTGATTAAAGATGTGTAAAGCAGTGTCATCGTATTGAGATCAGTTTAAGCATAACAATCATTTTTAGGTTTTTTAAGTTGCAATTTATCGTATTTGAAAACTGAATACTATTTTTAAATGTTGATTTTACCCTGGCACAGTGTGTGGAAATAATTCCTAACTGTTGGTTGTTCTGTGGCTTATTCAGTTATAAACATGTGTTTGCCATGTAATTTGACTGTTTATATAATACTTTTGTTGTCATCTCCACACATGCTGAGCAGACTGGTGCGGCATCCTCAGACTTGCTATTATTAGCCTCTTCTGAAGTAATGGAATGTATCGCAGTTTTAAGAAGCGCAAATCTGTTTGGTTTGTTCTGCACTTTTTTCAAGGCAAAATGGAGAATACTTTAGGTCAGTCAAGTAGTTCTGCACAAACTTGGTTATTCCTACCTGAAAATATTCTATGGCTTGGTACTTCATAGAAATGCCACTTTTGAGCATATTGATGAAAAATATTATTACATGTGAGAAGGGCCAAATGGGCCTTGGGGTGGCACAGGAGCTCTGTGGCACAATGCCCCACAGCACCAGGGACCGAGGTTTGATTCCGACCTCTGGTGACTGTCTGTGTGGAACTTGCACAACCTCCCTGTGTCTGCATGGGTTTCTTCCAGGTGCTCCAGTTTCCTCCAACAATCCAAAGATGTGCAGGTTAGGTGGGTTGGCCATGATAAATTGCCCATAATGTTGAGGGATGTGCAGATTAGGTACATTAATCAGGGGTGAAATATAAGATAGTAGGGGAATGGGTCAGGGTGGGTTACTCTTCAGAAGTTCAGCTGGACTAGTTGGGCTGAAGGGCCTGTTCCCACAGTGTAGAGATTCTAATCAAGTAAAAATCCTTTTTCCTAATTGTATCATAGTAAAGAAATAAGTAGCAGCAGATCGACATAACAGGCCATCAATAGCTAAGATATACTATCATTCATACCCATGGTGTGAATGTTGTTTGAGCCCTCCTTTACACTCCAGTTATTGGAAGAAGGAATGTTGTTGTATTTTGAGTGGTATTGCCTTTCAGATGATCTGTTAAAATGAGGTTTTATCTTCCTGCTGAGGCAGATGCAAAAGATCCTTTGGCCTTATTTAAGGAGGACCTGAGGAATTTTCCTGATGGCCCAGACAATATTTATCCTGTTTCCAGAAAGCCTTCTCAGATCCTCATCTATCCTTTTCTAGGCTCCAGACTCAAGTATTCCATTCATATTGTGGCCTGAGTCTGGTTTTCTGGTATTTGTAGCCTTTAATTCATCCAAGTCTCTGCCTGTATTCCAACTTGATGGATCTACATATGCTCTTGACCATATTTCATCCAAAAAATACTATTTCGTTTCGTATAGCTGAATATATAATTTTCTCCTGTTCAAGTGACTGCTCTGAGATTAAAAATAATTCATGACATCAGTTTATGTTGCAAAGTTGTTGACTTGGACTATGCAGTGGCTTTACACTTGGTTGTAAGTTCCAGATTGTTGGAGAGACTTAACCGAAGCAAAGATTTAAAAGTTTCGCAGTTTGAATGTTTCATTTATACTGGGTTGTGATCTCAGTTACAGCTCTTGAAATTTACGCATTCAGATTAATTTAAAGAGTGAGCCAGCAGATACTTGTTTCTAATTTAATTCCTATGCATTTAAAAAGCTGTTAACTTCATAATGGCCATGGAAGTGTCTTGTGATTGATATCACTAAATTCACCAGAAGAATGAATGAAATCGTAGCACCAAATGTCCAAAGATTCCAGAATCTCATTTAAAAGGAAATATGATTTGGCTTCCTCTGTGTGATTTTGGTTCATAACTTTGAATTGTAGGTTAATCCTGAAGTTAATAGATCTTTGTTGCACTATAGAACATAGAACAGTACAGGTCCTTCGGCCCTCGATGTTGTGCCAGCCTTTTAACTTACTCTGAAATCAAACGAGCCTTCCTACCCTTCATTTTACTACCATCCATGTGCTTATCCAGGAGTCGCTTAAATGTCACTAATGTATCTGACTTTACTACCATTGCTGCCAGTGCATTCCACGCACTCACCATTTTCTGTTTAAAGAACCTACCTCTGACATCTCCCCTAAACCTTCCTCCACTCACCTTAAAATGCCCCCTTCCCATTTCCACCCTGGGAAAAAGTCTCTGGCTGTCCACTCTATTTATACCTCTCGTCAGCTTGTACACCTCTATCAAATCACCTCTCATCCTTCTTCATTCCAATGAAAAAGGCCGTAGCTCCCTCAACCTCTGTTCATAAGAAGTGCCCTCCAGTCCAGGCAGCATCCTGGTAAATCTCCTCTGCACCTTTTGTAAAGCTTCCATATCTTTCTGACAATGCGGCGACCAGAACTGCACACAATATTCCAAGTGTGGATTATTTCATCCACACTGAAATTGCATTGCTGTACATTGTAAGATAAAGACAAATGTTTCGCATTAATTGACGGATTTACAGAATTTGAATGTGAAAAACATTTCAAAGCCATTTAAAGAAATTAAATGTTAGAAAAAGATTGCAAGTTTTAATCGCAAAATTAAAGGTTAAACAGCTAACTTAACAAATAGAATCAATTATTTAGAAAGTTAAGTTTCAAATGTAGTAAAGAGATTGTACATATTGGTGATTATACCATTGCTATGTTGTATAGTATACTAACACTGTACGTTGCATTCTTCAAAATTTGAAGGTGAGGTTATTTTGACTTTGAAGGTGCAGTTATATGGTGGTTGACTAACGAGGCAACAGTGGCAAATATTTTGTTGCATTTTTGTTTGGAACACAAGTGTTTCAGTGTTTTGTGATATCAGTATTAGTGTGGAAGAAGTGCCATTGGTTCACTTGCAGAGAGATCATTTTCAACCTGTTGAAATATTGAGGCCACTGTGTTTAGTAAAATGGCTTGAGTGCGTCTGTTCTCTCTCCATATTATTTAAATAGCATTTCATAGTTCAGTATCTTAACTTGTCATCCATCTTTTCGCTTTTCTTTCCAGAGTGGGCCAAGTGCTAGGTCTTGCCATAAGATGTGTATTGACACAACAAGACGACAGATATACACACTGGGCCGTTACTTAGATTCTTCTGTGCGGAATAGCAAATCTCTGAAGAGTGATTTCTATCGCTATGACATAGACACTAATAAATGGACGTTGTTAAGTGAAGATACTGCTACTGATGGTGGTCCAAAGTTGGTGTTTGATCATCAGGTATGATATCCTGACATGTTGAAGTTCAGTTTACAAGCATTGTCTTCATTAGCTTGTGTTTCTTGTAGATGTTGGTATATCAGTCTCACTTAAGTATTTCAAAAATTGTTTAAATGGGTTTTTGAAGTAGATTATTCCACTTTCTTTACTGACAAGTGATCACTTAGATACAATTAATGAAGACCACTGATGTCACTTCATCCCTGATCTGGACTTATAATATAGCAAGACAAGGTTTAAAGATCATCTGGAACTACTAATGTGGGGTTGGATTAGGGCTTTCATAGAGATGATTCTAATTTTTGTTCCAAAATTCTGCTACCAGAAGTGTTTTTTTTCTTCTTAGATGTGCATGGATTCTGAAAAACACATGATTTACACGTTTGGTGGAAGAATATTAACTTGCAATGGAAATGTCGATGACACGCGAGCTAATGAGCCACAGTTCAGTGGACTTTTTGCTTACCATTGTCTGTCTAACACTTGGAAGCTACTTCGAGAAGACTCATGCAATGCTGGACCAGAGGATGTGCAGTCTAGGATTGGGCACTGCATGCTCTTTCACACTGTAAGTATTCTAAGATCTTCTGTCCACTTAATGATGCAGGTTTTACTTTGTGCCCTGCACTGTATTAGTGGAGGATCAATCCAAAGTTATTTTTGAGTACTTAGATGGTATAATTTAAATGGATTTTTGTAACCCATGAAACATTGCAGTGCCTCAGATGGCCGTATTTTACAGTAGATATTAATGCAGAATATGACAATTGCTGTACTATCAGTAGGCTTGTATGAACAGCAATGGGGAGGTGATGGCCTAGTAGTGTTATGCACTACTGTTAATCCAGAAACCCAGGTCATGTTCTGGGGATTTGACTTTGAATCTTGCCATAGTAGATGGTGGAATTTCAATACAGTCAAAATCTGGAATTGAGAGTCAAATGATGACTGTGAATCTATTGCTGACTGTCAGAGAAACCCATCTGGTTCACTAACTGCCACCCTTAACTGGTCTGGGATAGTCTTGTCTGGTCCTACATATGATTCCAGACTCTCAGCAATGTGTTTGACTCGTAACTGTTGTATGGGCAATTGAGGATGGGCAATAAATGATGGCCTAGCCAGTGCCACCCTCAACCCATGAATGAATTTTTAAAGGGATGAATGCTCCTTTGGTTTATTTTTGGTGTTTTGTTGATAGAAGAAGCATATTAAATTGGAAACTCTCTTCAAAGGGGAAACCATTTTAGGTGATGTAGTATTATTGATGTACCAGGAAAGAAGGAAAAGGAAAGGTCAGGGCCATGTTGGCAGACAGGAAAAGAGAAACTAGAGAAGAGTGGCTTGCTTAATAATATTGGATGTCAATGGAAACATTGAAGGTATGAGACAGAAATGAGGTGTTGCAGTCAGAATTTATTGACTTTGATGAAGATCATTGTTGTAAGTGAGCTGAAATATCTGCTTGCAGGTCTTCAGGGAGGTATTGGCAACAAAGGGATAATGAACCTAACAGCTCAGCCGTCATATTTAAATTTGAGACCAGATTTCTGAGTTGTAAGGGCGTAGTGGTGGTGTTGGAAGGCACCCATGACGTGTTGTCAAGAGTATTTGAGACAGTCGTGGAGGTGAATGATTTAAGTACTTATTGTCATCTTGGATGTTGCGTGATTGACTGCTGATGTTGGTATGAAAGACAGAAGACAAGGAGATCTTCCAGAGTTAAAGACCTACATGGTAGTTTCTTTGGTGCACAGTGGCAAGATGATGAGATATGAGGACCTAATTGTGGTAAAGTATTGACAGTGGAGTTCCTGGATGTCTGAAAACGATAAGTCATAACATTTGAGAAATGATTATATATGTGGATGCGCAAGCCACTTTGGTTGGGAGTGTGGGGGGTGGTGAATCGAGCAGGTGGTCCAGCACTGAGGGAGGACATGTATAAATATAACCTGAAGTCATTCCCAAGAGCACTTTGCACGCAAAGAAGCTAGTTACAAAAGAGAATTCAGCAAGGAAGTTATGTGATGCGGAGAGGTGGGTACTGAGAGAAATGGTTGAAGAAATAGTGCAAAGGCTGTTTGACTTCACTGAAGGCATGAGGGAAGGGCTTTAGGATATGATTGAGAAATAATAGTATTCTGAGATTTGCAATGAAATTGGCAAATGAATCCAGCATTTAGAGACCCAGATTTGATATGAAAGCTACAGAGTAGTTCTGGGTGGGAGCAGAGGCCATAGAACTGTTGGGTTTCCTCCGGAAGTTGCCAAGTCCCCACTGTGATTGTAATAAAATGGGAACAAGCACTTAAATTGAAAATTTACTTGCAATACTTCTAAATGCTATTTAAAACTATTCTCAAAGTTAATAGCAATGAAGATTTTGCTTGTTTGCATACCAGATTGTAGTCTTGCATTGGTCAACTTGTTGTTTCAGGAAACTTTGTGACTCATCGTGCCTTTTACAGTGTCTGCATCATTCTTGATATTGGCAGTCAAGCAAGTTTGTGGGCTATTAATGTCTTGGATTGCATTGCCATGGAAATCTTTGAGTTACCCAATGATGTGGGTGTAAACATGGACGATTGTGTTGAACACCAGCGCTGTGCAGTGACATTTTATCATGCATGGATTAGAGGCCCACTGGAGTATAATTAATGAATTAAAAATTTGTGAAAACTTGCCGTTTGTTGGAAGTGACCAATAAAAAGTGTTCATTTGATATTGTGGATTACAGGATATTAAAAAAAACTTTTGTTTCTTGTGAATAGTTTTTGGGCTGTGGCAAAAGTACATTGTAATGAGCAAATCTAATTGTAGGAAAGTGGCAGGAGGTAATTGGCATTTTCACTGCTTCAGCTTTTTTTCTGCCAGTGCGTACTAAGAACACAATGTAGGCAGTGAAAACTGCTACGATCTGAGTTCAAAGATGGTTGACAACCCATTCTGACATTTTTTCACTGTATAGTTTTTTTGAAGAAAACTATCCTATCTTTTGCACTTCGTGTTTGTCTAATATGTTTCCTCCACTTGCTTTCTTTGACCCCAGCTAGTTATAATTGATTTTTTTTCCTTGTTGCTGTATTAAAGTGCTCCATCTTATTATTGCACTGGAGTTGAGAAGTATTAAGATCATATGAATATGGTATTTCTATGATGAAAGAAATAAACCACTTCCGTTTTCACACCGTGTGCTGCAAATTGGATTAACTGAGAAAGAATCACATCATTTCCGATACTAATCACCACAGCTTCAAAATATTGCCAATGGAGTTCCTCAAAGCAGCATCCTTGGCCCAAGCATTTTCATTAGCTTCATTGGCATTGGTCTTCTTGTCGTCATTTTTGGAATGATGTTGCGGACTAAGTATCCTGCTCAGTCCCACTGTCAACTCTTTTAATAAAGCAGGATCTGGGCCATGTTTTGAAAAATGGCAGGCAATATTTAGTGCTCACGGAATTATCCAGGACTTGGTATAATCATAGTCATAGTCATAGAGATATACAGCATGGAAACAGACCCTTCGGTCCAACTTGTCTGTGCCGACCAGATATCCACCTGCCAACACCCGGCCCATATCCCTCTAAACCCTTCCTATTCATAAACCCATCCAGATGCCTTTTAAATGTTACAATTTAAATGTTAACCTCCACCACTTCCTCTGGCAGCTCATTCCATACACGTATCACCCTCTGCGTGAGAAAGTTGTCTCTAAAGGTCTCTTTTATAACTTTCCCCTCTCACCCTTGACCTATGCCCTCTAGTTCTGGACTCCCCCCACCCCAGGGAAAATACTTTGTCTATTTATCTTATTCCTGCCCCTCAAGATTTTGTAAACCTCTAAGGTCACCCCTCAGCCTCCAACGCTCCAGGGAAAAACAACGCTCACCTATTCAACCTCTCCCTATAGCTCAAATCCTCCAACCCTGGTAACAGCCCTGTAAATCTTTTCTGAACCCTTTCAAGTTTCACAACATCTTCCTGATAGGAAGGAGACCACTCTGAGCTTGAATTCTGTCACTGCCTCCACAATTAAGATCCCCCACTGTTAGCATTTTGCACGTCATCATTGATTAGCAGCTTAGTTGAACCAAATCAACGCCATGAGTAAACGAAAAGAGCAGCTAAGCTTTTTGTAACAAGTGGCTCATTTCCTGGCTGCTTACTATTCCTCTATCAGTCACATTGTAGGCATTGATGTAGCATTGAAGCCAAAAAGTGCTGGAATTTTAGACTTCTCCAAGACTTGTTCTTAAAGTAAATAATTTGCCACCAAGATTGGGGAGGGTTCCCCAGTATCCTGAAAGAGTGTTTTTTAAAAGATGAACTTTTAAATTTGTACCTATTGTTGAGATCTTAATATATGATTAGATTAGATTGCTTACAGTGTTGGAAACAGGCCCTTCGATGCAACAAGTCCACACCAACCCGCTGAAGCGAAACCCACCCAGATCCATTCTCCTACATTTACCCCTTTGCCTATCACTACGGGCAATTTAGCATGGCCAATTCACCTGACCTATGCATTTTTGGACTGTGGGAGGAAACCGGAGCACCCAGAGGAAACCCACGCAGACACTGGGAGAATGTGCAAACTCCACACAGTCAGTCGCCTGAGGCGGGAATCGAACCCGGGTGTCTGGCGCTGTGAGGCAGCAGTGCTAACCACTGTGCCACCGTGCCGCCAATCTATATAAGTGGCGTCAATATAAAGCAATTCAGCCTGTGGATGGAACAGCATGGATTTTGAGGCACAAACAGCAGGAAGTTCATGCTGAAAGTGGGTGAGTTTTCTGAGATGTGAAGGAACCAAGGAGCAGTGATGTTTTACAATGCGTTGAGTGAATATACAGTGAAATGATGAGTCATTCTAATCTTTGGCCTGTCTCTGGTTGTACTGTTAGAGATGTGTCTAGTGGCGTGAAAACAATTGCTAGAATTTCAACCTGGGAATCCTGAATAAGTGAGTATAGATATCTCTTGTTTAAACAGTTCTGTGGAGCTTCAGTGCTACTGCTCTGCCCTTTTTGACTAAACATATTTAAATGGTGAGTGCACAGAGTGGAAGATACTGACTTGAAGCTGCTGTGCCAGGAGGAAGTTAACTGCATAGATCCAGTCCCCTGCAAAAATATTTTGTGTTAAATGTCTCCCACTGCCAAAAGCGCACACAATAATTCCTTCCAGCCAAGGTTTAAATAATTTTTGTAATTGTTTATAATGTTTTGAATGTTGACGCGATTCCATTAGGTAGTCTTTTTATGGACTGTTGTCAGGTATTTTTCACTGACTCATTTTCTTTTAAGTTGGATTTGGGAAAAAAATCTCTTGACAACTTCTTTTTCACCTCTGCAGTACTGTTCAAATTCATAAGATCTTAAATTTATGGAAATCCTGAAGGTGGATTATTTGTATGGAGTGCTTTCTGTCTACATTTGAATTAGTGATACATTGAAACCAGCTGTACAAATGGACTTGATTTGCATCCCCTTGGGCATTTGCATTTTGCTGTGCTTTCTGCAATATGTCTTGGATTGAGTTGCTGCCATTTCAGAAACCACTCCAGCCTTTGTGCTGATTTGATTTGTACAATTATAACATGTTTCTGCACCTTTGTTGACAACCAGATGGGCTCTCCATTCCTTTATCCCTTTCCTTGAAATGGATGTAAATATGAAATGTGGGTGATTGTTCTATAAAAGAGCATTTTTAAACATCTCTTCCAGAAAAATCGGTGCCTTTATGTATTTGGTGGTCAAAGGTCAAAGACCTACCTGAATGACTTCTTCAGTTACGATGTGGACAGCGACCATGTGGAGATAATTTCTGACGGCACAAAGAAGGACTCTGGTATGGGTAAGACAAAAGTCTGAATTCTACACGTTTCTTAGGTCTGGTATTGTGAATTTGAGTTCATAGGCTAACAATTCATAAACTGAATCTGAGAAACATGCCATTTTAACATGTTTTAATTCACCATGAGTTACAGCTGTGCAGTGGAAATGTTCTTATTTTAGCTCTGGGCTTCTACTTAATCTGTTACAGCATGTATTGCAGACTTATAAGGGCATCACCGTAGTTCTTAATTTGGACATCTAATCATCCATTTTCTCAGCACTAAATTGTTACTTTATCATGTTGGCTTGAGGATCTAAGGCAATGATAGTTTCAGTGCTTTCACTTTGCTTGCATACAGGGCTGATTAAAAAGAATGTGGGGTTACTTATCAATTGTCAGTGTACAGATCAGCCAGCTCAGCCACCATGTTTCCAACCTTGGAAGCAGCAACTGATCATATGAAATCAACAAGACAGAATCTAACCATTGCCTATTGATGTTCAGTGATACTTCCCTTGTTGAATCCCCCCACAATCAACATCGGATCTCATTTGGAGGTGGGGAGATAACCATTGACCTGGATAAGCCATCTAGGCACTGGAGCTACAAGAGTAGATCAAAGGCTAGAAATTCTGCAGCGAGTAGCCTGTTGTCCCCAGTGCCTGTCCACCATCTACAAGGCAGAACGATGGAATATTTTCCTCTTTACAGGATGAGTGCAACTTAAGACCATCTGGGATAAAGCAGCCTGTTTGATTGGAACCCTGTTCATGCCTTTCAGTGTCCACTGTTTGGAAATATGAAATCTCAATGTGTACATTGTTCAGTGAAGATAAGTTTGTGGAGATAGCAGTAGTGAACATCAAGAAAATGTAATTGTTTGCTTTATTTCAGGAGAATTTGAGCATTGGATGATGTCCATTAAGACATCTTAGGAAATTCTTAATGTAGATGTGGATTCAAACTGAGCATACGTTTTATCTTCCAGTGGAAACATGCAAGGGGTTGGAGGTTAGGTGTTATTCCATTACAAGCACATTTTCTACTTCAGTCTACTACAAATCTACTGACATTGGCCAGAAAATACATTGGGATTTGAACAGTTTCATGTGCTACACAATTGACTTTGTTGGCAATCTTGTAAATAGAGCCTCATCTGGATGTAGGTTTGCTTGCTGAGCTGGAAGGTTCATTTTCGGAGGTTTCGTCACCATACTGGGCAACCTTTTCTCTGAACCTCTAGACGAAGCACTGCTGATGTTTTCTGCTTTCTATTTATATGTTTGAGTTTCTTTGGGTTGGTGATGTCATTTCCTGTTCTTTTTCTCATGTGGTAAATGGGATCCAAGTCAATGTGTTTGTTGATAGAGTTCTGATTAGAATGCCATGCTTCTAAGAATTCTCGTGCCTGTCTCTTTTTGACTTAACCTAGACTGATATGTTGTGCCTGTTGAAGTGGTGTCCGTCCTTATTTGTATGTAAGGATACTAGTGAGAGAGGGTCAATAGACAATAGGTGCAGGAATAGGCCATTCTGCCCTTCGAGCCAGCACCACCATTCATTATGATCATGGCTGATCATCCTCAATCAGTCATGTCATTTTGTGGCTAGTTGATGTTCATGTATCCTGGTGGCTAGATTTCTGCCTATTTGTCCAATGTAGTGTTTGTTACACTGCTTGCAAGGTCTTTTGTAAATTACATTAGTTTTGCTTGTCTGTATAGGGTCTTTTAAGTTCATTAGCTGCTGTTTTAGTGTGTTGGTGGGTTTGTGGGCTACCATGATGCCAAGGGGTCTGAACAACAAGCAAAACTAGCGTCATTTACCACCCCCTGAGAAAAAGAACAGGACATGACATCACCAACCCAAATAAATCCAAACATGTGAATAGAAAGCAGGAAACATCAGTGCTTCATCCTGAGGCACACTGAAGATGTTACCTGGTATGGTGACGAAGCATCTGAAAATGAACCTTTCCAGCTCAGCGAGAAAACCTACATCCAGAACGTCAATCTGAGCTACAAATCTTCTCAAAACTTGCTAAGAGCCTCATCTATTTGATCAATTAGTAAACAAATAGCAAAAATAGGGATGTAACAAAGCCATTCTATGGGATAATGGCTGTCCTGTTCAGATCATTGCTTGCTTGCTATATCTTGTGCAAACTCATGAATGGGCTAACACTGCCATGTTTGGTCCTGTGAAGTGCACAGTCTCTCTGGGTAAGGTATTTCCAAGGTTTGAGCAAGAGTTTGGTGCTGCTACTATGCAGTAATATCATGAGTGGTGGTTTGCTGCTAGCAACCTGCTGATTTTAAGCAAAGAAGAAGTTCTGCGTATCTCACAAATGAGAAGTCTGGAATGTAAGTTTCAGTGCCACTGTGATGCCTTGGTATATAGACTGTATGTTCCACAGATTGGCAGATTGTTTCAAAACACAAATCCTTTCATCTCTTGGCAACTCGCAAGGTACAGACTGTGTACCCAACCAGCTGCACTTGCAAAAGCAAAACACAGTGCCCAGCATTAGGTGTGGCTGCAAAATTTGACAACATTGACTAAAATTGAGGATGCAACTGGACTCACAATGCGGCACCTTTATGTGCACCGGAAACTACATACGTAATTTCACAGGCTATTGTTTTTTGAAAACAAAGAACGTGCACCAATTTCATCTCAACTCTGAGGAGTCCAGAGCCAGGGACCACAGCCTTAGGATGTGGGGAAGGTCATTTAAGACTTGGATCCGAAGAAATTTATTCACCCAGAGAGTGGTGATCCCATGGAATTCTTTGCTATAGAAAGCAGTTGAGACCCAATCGTGTATGTTTTCAAGAAAGCGTGAGATATAGTTCTTGGGTAAAAAGGGATCAAAAGGTATGGGGAGAAAAGAGGCACTGAGTTGGATGATCAGCCATGATCATTTTGAATGGAGGTGCAGGAATGAAGGACCTTCTCTTGCTGTTTCCCACAGCTGACTGCCATTTTCTGAATAATTTTCTCAGAGCAATGCCTTCACCAGAATCAACTTGCTTATTTACACATAGCAAACAGTCAGTTTACTGTCAGTCATCATTAGCTGGTGCAATCTCAATGCCAATGTCTTTAGCAATTACAGTCCACTTGCCAATCAATCAACCCTTACATCCCAGACAATATAAATGTTGTTTTCTCTTTATTTTGGTAATTCCTGCAGATTATCCTGAAGTCATCAAGTGGAAAAGCTTTGACAAAATGTTTGTTTTTAATTTTTGATTTATATAGGATACATATATATGTGTCATTGGTGGAGAACACCTATTTGAACATTTTAATTTGAAGGAGTGAGAAAGGAAAAGAGGAATAGTGCCTGCTTGATCTATCAGACCATTGAGTGCAGTTTTCAGTGAAGTAGACAAAATAATTGTCTTCATATTCTGACTGTACTTGTCGCATCCTATTCTGTCATTACTTGAAATTTTCATAAAGAAACAATGACTGCTGTCAAAAATTGAATGGAAAATTTATATGACCCATAGCCTGCTGATGTTTCTATATGCATCTTTGCTTTTTCTCTCTGGTGATGTAAATAAACAACTGAGACTCATTTCGGTATTTACAGACTGAAAGACAGCTCAGTTGCAACTTTGAAATTGGGACCGAAGAGCTAATGTTCTGAATTGGTATTTTTTGGTGCATAGAAATGCATAGCACTTAGCTTGTGGTTCTCGCACTAAAAGCAGGGTGGGTCCAGTGTCTCAACTGACCTAACCGCCTGTGTTAAGTTAGACATTTTCTGCTCTTTTCTGTTACTTTTCCATTGGCTAATTCATACCAGAGTTAGACTTTGGTTTTACTTGTTTATAGAACACTGACCTGTACACGCCCATCTTACGTAAATATCATGGACAGGAACCCTCCGTTGACCCACTTTAATTATTCCAAAGTACAAAATTCAAATTTTTTTTCTTTTTACAAATCATCCAACATTAGTTTCTATATTTGGACCCAATTTCTCTGGTTGCTCGTCTTCTAACTTGCTTTTTGTGTGTTTTTTCTTTCTATTCCATTACAAGTGGCAGAGCCTTCAGTCATCCACCCTGTCTACCCCATCATTGAATTTGTGTTTTTCTACTTTTTCAAATGCCCCTTGAATCTGCATCTAATTCGATTGTTTAATATCAGATGCCTGTAGAATGCTTGGTGATGTGATGATATGTTAAAAGTTGCTATGTATTGTTTGCAACAAATGCAAGTACCATAGGTCTACATTCATTTATGTCCCTCAATTCTTCAGGTGCTGGTATTAATCGCAGTCTAAACTTGCAGACCCCTAGCTACCAGCAGTTGGGATTTCTTGGTAGTTTATTCTTGTTTCCTGATGAGGCTAAATATGGTTGTGTTTATTGAAGTTGCCAGGGTGATTTGAAAACATTTGGACTACCACATTTTATAGGACAGGAGTCTCATGTAGGCCAGACAGGGAAGAATGCTGGGATTTTTGGAATTATTAAAAGAAAGTTCGTTTGTTACAGTAAATGTTTATGACATTGGCACTTAGGTTGGCCTTGAAAGGATTGGCTGGAATGGTTTTTCTAAGTTGCTTAATGATGAAAGACTGTCAGTTGTATAGCACTTCATCACGTCTCAGCGTCCAAAAGCATTTCGTATGCAGTGAATTGCTTTGAAATGTTGCAGCTTGGCAAGCAAAAGCAGCAGCGTTTTATGTATTAATAATTTTCAACCATGTAGCAAAATGCAAAAAGTGACTAGTGCTGGTTAAGGGAGGAATGATGACCAGATCAATGGGGTCTTCAGCACCTAATTAAATCAGTAAATGATAGCTTGATTAAATGTCATTAACACTACACACAAAACGCATTACTGCATTGAAATGTTTTAGGTTACGTACTCAAACCCTAGAGTGGGCCTCAACTCAAGCTTCCAAATTTTGGCACAATACAGCAACCAGCTGTGTCATTGTGACATATTAAGGAGTGATGCAGCAGGGATATCAGTAGCTGCAAAGAAAAACAAGATGAACTTTTTAGGCGTAACTAAATAATTATTGAACTGTTGAGTACCAAAATTACAAGAAGAAAGGAAAAATCATTAATAATTGAGTTAAAGAGGCAGCAGCCAGCTTGTTTCAACTACTTGAATTGATCTACAGTCCGTTTTGCTATAACGTGTTGCTTCAATGTGAATTGGCTTTAACGCGATTTAAAAATTTAGACTGTTACTTGTGGATCACGAATTTTCCTTCCCTTTATTGACTATAATGCGATTCCTGCCCCATTAGTTTAAATAGCAGACTATTGCGCGATTTTCTTATAACACGAGAAAGGAATTATTGCGTTATATCAGAACTGAATGTATGTAATGCTCAAAGTCCTCTGACAGTCACTTTCCATGACACATCCTCCTCTTTCTCCTTCCTTCACTTGCTTCATATGATTTTCTTCCCAAATTCCCTCAGTTTCCTGACCCATGCCCAATAAGTTAATGACACAAGTGTTCGAGTCTTGGGATATTTAGAAGCCAGGCATAACCCAAATTTAAGTATCTGAACCTTTTAGAAATCCCAATGTATGACTGCAGGAATTGTCTGGAATTTAAATATCCAACAGACAATTCCCCAGCTTCCCACCAACCTGTGCAAATATCTTGGATTTGATATCAGGAAATTTTGAATACTTTTGACTTGCTTGCCTGGATAGTTGCATTGGAAATGCTAGAACGAATTTTAATCTAATTTATGGAATAACTACAACTCAGCCGTCTGACTCAGTCCTTGCTCCATGCTCTCTGGTTCTCCAAACTGACATCCTTCATTGTCAGTGCATTGAGTAAAGGAATTGGGATGTCATATTGCAGCTGTACAGGATATTACTGAAGCCACTTTTGGAATACTGTGTTCAATTCTGGTCTCCCTGCTGTGGGAAGGATATTGCCGGATTGGAGGGTTTGAGCGATAGGGAGAAGCTAAATATGCTGAGGTGTTTTTCCCTGGCGTGTTGGGAGTCTGAAAGGTGACTTTCCAGAGGTTCATTAAATCTGAGGCGCATAGATAGGGTGAAGAACCAAGGTTTTTCCTCCAAGGTAGGAGTCCAAAACTAGAGGGCATAGGTTTAAGTTGAGAGGGCAAGGATTTAAAAAGGATTTGAGGGGCAACTGATTCAACAAAGGGTAGTGCATGCATGGGAGCTGCCAAAGGAGGTGGTGGAGGCTGGTGCAGTTACAATATTTAAAAGGCACCAGGATGGATAGACAAATAGGATGGGTTGAAAGGGATTTGGGCCAAATGCTGGCAAGTGAGACTAGAGCAGTTTAGGATATTTGGTTGGCATGGATGAGCTGGGCCATGCTGAATAGCTCTGAGTCTATTATGAATGGACCTCTCATGTATTAGAGGTGATTGTTCTCTGTACCTTCTCTGTAACTGTAACACTGTATTCTGCATTCTGTTCAATTACCCAACTGTACTTACGTAAGGTATGATTTGTCTGGTCAGCATGTGAAACAATACTTTTCACTGTATCTTGGTACTTGTGAATAATAAATCAAATCAAAGAGTAGGGAGGGCAATAAATGCTTGCCTACCCAGTGATGCCCAATTATCATTTGCAAAAATACTTTTTAAAAACTTGGTTCCTGTGGAGACTTGGTCACTGAATGTTTGCAATCTAACCAGTGTTGCGTTACCTGAAAAATCTTGAGGGATTTTGGAGTGCAGTGCTCCTTTTGTGTTGATCATATACCCATTCCTCACCCTGATCTTCCACTAAGCAGAATTGGGACTGCCAAGTCACTGGGATCAGTACACATAACCAAAAGAACATGGGGCTCCCTGCTAGTCCATGAACAAGCTCATTTGTGTACAAAACCTATAGCCTGCAAATGTATGTCATCAATTGACTCGGTATTCTTGATTGCAGTCTTAGTTGTATTGAGTTGCTATTCCTCTCGTTATTGCATCAGGCTGGCTTTTTATTAGCTGCGTTGTACTCTTTAGGAAAAAAAACCATGGATTCTGGAAATCGGAAGCAAGCATTGCTGGAAAAGCTCAGCAGGTCGTGCAGTATCTGTGGAGAGAAAGCAGAGTTAACATTTTCGGGTGCAGGGAAGGGTTCTGAGCAAGGGTCACTGGACCTAAAACGTTAACACTGCTTTCTCTCCACAGATGCTTCAGACCTGTTGAGTTTTTGAAACAGTTTCTGTTTTTGTTTCATACTGTCTATAGTCTTTGACTTTGCATCATTTTTAAGCTCTGAAAGCTACTGTTTGAAAAGAAAGGCTGGATCTTTTAAGCAGTAGCTTTCACAGCTACCAGATGCCCTCAAGCACTTGACAGCTGATGAAGTATAAGAGAAAGTGAAGACTAGATGCTCGAGATCTGAGTTGAAAAGTGTGGCGCTGGAAAAGAACACAGGTCGGGCAGCATTCCAAGAGCACGAGAGTCTACATTTTGGGCATAAGTCTTTCATCAAGAATGTGTTGGGAGGGTGGGGGTAGGTAGGAGGGAAATGGGGCTGAGAGATAAAGAGGAATGTGGGGTTGAGGTAGCTGGCATGGCTATAGTTGGGTGATGGTGATAGGTTGGAGGGGAGGGTGGAGTGGATAGGTGGGAAGGAAGGTGGACAGGTAGGACAGTTCAACAGTGCAGTGCAGAGTTGGATCTGGGATGAAGTGGGGGGGGAGGAGAGATGAGGAAACTGGTGAAGTCACTGATGCCACTGATAGAAATACATATATTGCTTTTTTCTCTTAGCCTAGGAACTTTCAACATATGTCATCAAGGGACAGTGTGTAAAGTGTAGAATCACTTCTCTCACATGACAACTGACATTCAATGTGTCATGATTCCGTCATTTTGCTACACTATAGAACTCATAACAGCCAACCAGATGTTAAATATTTATCTAGTTTCATTTTATAGCCATCTCTCTTTGGCTACTGCCAGCCTTTTGTGATGCTGAAGGTGGTTGAGCTATTGTCACTCTTTACAGCTTTCAGTCTTAACCTAGTGTGTGACCCTGGCAGTTCTTAGTCCCCCATGTTAACGCAATGAAGGTGGACTACGTTAGTGATGTGAAACTGATTCACCAAATTGGCACCTAACGTTTTACTGTGATCCTCTTTGTTGAAGTTCACAGACAAATAGTTTGAATTTTTTTAAAGAAAGCTCATTACCTTTTATTCACTTGAAATTCAAAAACTTGGCAATATTTCCAAGTTTGTAGAAAATTGGCATGGTGGAAAATCAGCTACTAATTCACTCTAGGTCCATTCAGCTCTCTGCTGGCATAGACCAATTTCATTCCTGAAGTCATTTGCCAGCACTGCTCAGTTCATGTCATAGAGATGTACAGCATGGAAACAGACCCTTCGGTCCAACCAGTCCACGCCGACCAGATATCCCAATCCAACTTAGTCCACCTGGCAGCACCTGGTCCATATCCCTCCAAACCCTTCCTATTCATATCCCCATCCAATTCCCTGGAACATTTGCCCCTCTGCTGTTGAACTTTCCACCTAATTCGTTGCTTTTTACTTTGCTTGCTTTCGCTTTTCTTTGTCTGGGCACTCCTGATAATCAATCATTCACTGACTTAGAAAGTTTCCTAGTTCTCTTCCACATAATCTGCAGTAGTTTGACGATTTGTCTGCAATATGATGATCTTGTAATCTCCTTGAAAGTTTCCTGCACACTCTCTTTACAGCTGTTGAAGGTTGGCATGTTCCACTCTGAATGAACCACACCTGCCTTGAGTCATCAATTGCCATGTTTAACTCTTCCTCTTTGAACAACTGTCTCCTATTTCTGCCCTGTCCGTCTGAAGGAAAACCACTATTTCCTGACTGCGTCTTGTTTCCCTTCAGAATTCTGCCTCACCTCTTCCACGTTGACTGTATTTCATCCACTTCATTTCACTTTTCTTGTTTGCCATTTTGTTTTTTTTAAAAATAATTTGGAGCCCTTTATATGAAAAAAAAATGTAGAAGTCATTGCTTTTCAGAAATGTGGCTACATTGTTTGAAGCTACATTACCTACTTTCACTCTCATCTGTAGTTGAGTTACTTTTGGGGGCAAAACCTCACTTGATTTTAAATGTTGCAATGTTTGTTACAATTGGTTAATATACTGTTATTTCTCCTGTTAATCTGAAGAAGTTGAATTAGAACAACATGTTGGAGACAAATTCCATTGAAACTACTAGGGTTAGAGGGTGTTATGAGTATTGCTGTCCTTCATACTGACTTTGTCCCACAAATTCCTGTTCCATTTTAAACCTTGTCATATTGGGGATCAGTCAGCCTAGTTAGCTGGACAGCTGGCTTATGATGCAGTGTGACACCAACAGCATGGGTTCAATTCCTGCACTGACTGAAGTTACCACTGTGGTCTCTTTCTGAACTGCTCCCCTAGCCTGAACCTTGTGTTAAACGACCACCAGTTCTCTGTCTCTTCTGAGAGAACATCTTTATGGTCATGGAAGACTATGTTGACTTCACCTTTGTGCTTAAGTCTGTATTGCCCATTACTTGTTGTCATATATGTGAAATGCTGTTCAGGTGGTTGTATTTCTCTTCATACAGCATTTTCTTTACTGGTTCAGCTGCATAAAACCTTAACATCTTTATAATATTTTTAAAATCTTGAGTTACCCTTTTACCGTTCCTTGGACAGCAAGATAGTAATGTCCAACTTAGCAACTTGCTAACTCAAAGCTGAAGCCAATCACTGTTCAAGTCTCGCTGAGTAAGATTGACCTTTGTATGCACAGATGGAAATATGGAATTATATAACTTTTTTAATCTGTAGTAACAGTTTGAATATAGGTGACTAGAATATTTGGATAATTTTCCAAGGTCAGGTTTGAGGTTTTTTCCCAGTTACGTTTACTGCCAGCTACACAGTGTTTAGGCAGGCAACACAAATTTCAAGTAAATCTTAATATCAGTTGATTTTTAAAAAATAATCATGGAATGAGGGCAGCATTTATTTATCCATCTGTAATTGCTTAAAGTCACCTTCAGTGCTGTGGGGCTGGATTCACATGCAGGTCAGACCCCGTAAGGATGGCAAACTTCACTCCCTAAAGGATGAGTGAACCAGTTGGATTTCTTATGACAATCAGCAATGGATTCCTGGTGATGATTAGACTCTAATTCCAGATTTTTATTGAACTTGTATTCCACCATCTGCAGTGGCAGAATTTGAACCTAGGTCCTCAAAATAATACCTTGGTCTCTGCATTAATACCCTAGTGATAATACCACTAGGTTGTTGCTTTCCCCTCAATGCTATTTATTAAAAGTATTTTTGGAGAGTGAGGAATTAAATTTTCAATATCTTTTTTTAAAGTTTTTCTCCAGAATTTGATCATGTGTGTACATTGGGGGAAAATCTTCATTTGCCATAACTCGCCACATGTAAATGTGCAAGGGGTAATTATTTGTGTTTGTAACGCTGGGTGTTAATTTTTTTGAACAGTTTGTTTTGGGATGTTAGGCTTATACCTGTCAATAGGCTTTACTTTTGATGTTTAAGAATTTCAGGACAGATTTGAGCTATTTATCCCATTAAACCACAGCAATGGTTCTGACTCAATTCACCATCCTTCCGCAATTTCTAATAATAGGCATAGTCCTCAGGCGAATTTCTGTTTTTATTTTAATCACCTCAGTTGAATCTGCAGTTATGTTGCTATTCACTGTGGAAAATATTTTTCTGTCAAGACTTATGACTGAATTGGCTCAGTATCTTCTATAATCGTCTCTTGTTCTGCAGAGTAGAAGAGACCTAACTGGCATGTGAGTTTACTTCTGTGTTTTTAAATATGTCACTCCAATATTCCTTGTCCCATTCCGTGGATCACAAAATAGTTATGTCCAGCTAGCAACTTGCTAAATCAATGCTGAAGCTAAATTCAATCCTCTGTTCTTGAATTCCTCTAATTTCTTATCGGAATATTGCTGGTTCCCAGGTGATGCAAATGTGCCGTCCTTTTCCAAGTAGAGAGAATTTCCACTGGTCTACTGTATTTCCAGGAATAAAAAAAAATTGATTATGAAACTGGCATAAGACCAGCCATCCATGATGTCTTTTTGTTTGGAAAATCTATAGACTGTTATCAGTGCCCTGAGTGAATTAGCTGAGGTACCCACATAAACAACAATTCATGTGTGAGTTATTCTTCATAGAATTGTTAAGTTTTCTGCATAGCCAACATAAATAAATCTACAAATAAGGGTACAGAGAAGGGTATAATGCAAAATATTTATGTAAATACTTCGGTTAGGCTGTACCAAAACTCTCAAAAGATCATCAGACCGGAAAGTTAACTCTGCTTTTGTCTATCCACAAATGCTGCTTGATCTTTTGAGTATTTCGATAGTTTTCCTTTCCTATTTCAAATATATTTGGAGTATTTTTCTTTTTTATTGTGTATTAATATGCTTTTAACTAATTATTTCTGGAAAGATGCATTAAAACATTCTGCTTGGTGTGCTTGAATTTACAGCAGCTAAATTCATCAATATAACAATGTAATTCTCATTTGTGGTTAACGGACCTGCGCTCCTGGAGTAGCACGTGTGTCTAGTTAGGTCGCACACATTGTATATAACACTTTGAGAAGCTGTGGACCAAGCTGAAGGAACAGTGGGCCAGTATTGTTACAACCTATACCTTGTGGGTTTCTAGATCTGCCAAGTGTTGCTCAATAGGAGTGATGCTCACCCAATTAGATTTGCAAATAGACTTTGGTTTGATTTAAAAAGAACATATCTAGATTTTATAGCAGCATATACAGAGCCTTAAAGTTATCCCCAAATAATGAAAGATTTGGAAAAATGCCCGGTACTTGGAGCTCGGCTGAAGACATAGGTTTTTTCTAAAAGTGTTAAAAAGATGGGCATGGAAGAGTTTGACCAGGAGAAGAAACTACTAATGGTTGACTAGGCGCAAGATGGCAGAAAAAATGTTGTGTTGGGGGTAGTGTTAGCATGATTAGGGGATTGGCCAACAAAGGGAAGATAAGAGTAAGGACAAAGGATAATTTATTTTTCACGATGATAATCTGATCCCTGTGGCACTGATACTATTTGCAATGCTAAGGCCACAACTATTTACAATGCATATTAATGACTTGGTGACAGAAGTGAATGTAGTATTGCCAAGTTTGCGAATGACACAAAAACAGTGGGGAGGCAAGTAACGAAGACTACAGTTTCAGTAAAGCAATATAGATTGGTTAGGTGAGTGCCGAAAAGCTTGGCTTTTAGAATAAAATGTGGGGAACTGAGAGGTTTTGCATTTTGGCAGAAGAGCTAATTAGTATTTAGTTTAATGGTCTTCCCATTGTCTGTCCAGAAAAAAAGTTGAAATTCATTCCAATTCTTGATGTTAGTTTCTCTGATTTTCATTTTGGAAGTTACTACTGAATCTGCTTAAACCTGTCGGGTAATGCAATCTAGATGATGAGAGTCTCTTAAAAATAAAAAAGCAAAGGAACTGATCAAAGAGCAGAAAACGAGCAGTTGATGCTGCTTTCACTGAACCTTGTTACTAACTCCAGTGGTGAACAGATATTTAATGAGATCTAATTGGGAAACAAACTTAACATTTTAGAAACATATGGAAGCTGTTGTTTTGCAGTTCTGAGTAATTAGTTCTTGTGCTGTGATGACCTAATTTTGAGCCTGATTTTCTGTTCCTAGTTGTGCATCTTGTTTGTTTCTTCTGTGTTATTGATCTTTTGCATATATAAGGTAGTAGAATTTTATGCTTTGAAATCCCAGTATAACCAGCTTTGTTCTGCAACTCCTCGAGGACTGGAAAATATATCCCATTGGCTTAAGCTGAACGCCATTTAAGATTCAAATCCTGATTTAGCTGAATCCCACATATGTCATCTGTTATTGGTCTATTGCTGCTTCAACACTAACTGCAATTAACAGAGAATTGGGTTATTTTCGGCTACCTGAATGATGGGTTTGAACACAGGCTCATCAGTGTAATTCAGGAAACTATCAGAAAAGAAAATTAATTCTTCCAAACCCTTTTACTTCCCAGAATTTTATTTAGTTGCTCTTTTTAACAGGTTTATTCTGGGTTTTTTTTCCAAAAGTTCCTTTGTAACTTGTTCAGTATAAGATTTTCAAAGTTTAAAGATATGTCCTGCATTCCAAACTGGTAAATCACTACATTGTAGTGCATGTCCTGTATTATTTAGAGGAATACTGGCAATCTGCTTTATGATGTAGTTTATTTAACATGCTACTCATAAGTAGTTGGCATCTGGAAGGACCAAATCTGTGGCTAGTGTTTCTTAAGCTTTGTTGCCATGCAGCACCTTTTAAGTTCTGGTGCAGATTGTGCAGACATCACTTTCTTTAAATTACCACAGAATATAAGGGGCTGCACACAACCCACTTGCTGCTAATTATCTATTGACTACCTAAGGATGATACTAGGAAGAGTGGAGGTAGATGACGTCTTTGCAAAGTTTGTTGGCTCCATGTTGACACATTTCAAGAAAATTAATATCAAAAAATAGATTTGGTAATCTAGTACTTGAACCCAACTCGAGAATAATATTACCACCTTTGTTTATTTAAAGATTTTCCCTATATTTTACCATCTATAGGCACTGTTGATAATCATCCATAACTTTGGCCATTAATGAGGTAGCAGGGCTAGACCACACACTGAGGCCTGAAGTTCTTACCATTCAGCATGACACATCACTACATTAAGTTAGTAGTCTAATGGCAAAGTGAATGGACAGACAAAAGTAAGCTTATAAGCTTTGAACTCCTGAAATATTCGGTTTAGTCTGTTAACTCCGGTACTGTATATTGTTTTGGGTGTCTGTCAACATTAGCTGATTGCAACTACATCCAAGTCTTCTAAATTTGGGTGAGTTGAATGTCTCCTAATGTAAAGGACAGGAAATGAAGTCAAGCAAATAGAGGGTAAACTGTTGATTCAAAACCAATTTTTATTTTTATGAAACAAAACTCTTGTGTTCTGAGGAAGGGTCACTGGACCCAAAATGTTAACTCTGATTTCTTTCCACCGATGCTGCCAGACCTGCTGTTTTTTTTCCAGCCATTTGTGTTTTTGTTTCTGATTTCAAGCATCCACAGTTCTTTTGGTTTCTATTTTTGTAATTTTTCTCAGTGGCTTTAGAAATCCTGGGGTGTCTTTTTGCAACTATCGATTAACTCAGTAGTGGAGGGGTTTGCTAACCACCTGGATTTTCATTTGCATCATCCATTTACATTGATGAACAAAGCTGTTAACTGCATTTTAACACTTTTATTACGAAAAATCTATCCTTTTTCTTGCCTTCAGTTATGGTATACAGCTACCACTGTTGCTCATGATTTCCGGATTTTCACTGCCTTTGTCCTAAAGTGTCCATTTGTTTAAATTCCTGATTCAGTACTTTGTACGAAGGTAATTTGTTACATCACTGTTGTCTTCAATGGATCTTAACACAATGCTTAAAATGTGCTTTTCCCCAAGTCTCATACAGTTTCATTCTCACTGTTTTCATTCGATTCTTGTTGATTTTTATCTTGATGATCACTGACCTTATTGGTTGGACATCCTACTTCATAATTACAAGAAATTAATTTTGAAAGGAAATAAACGAAACTAAAATTTTATAATGATATACATTCCTGGTGTTCTTCTGAACTAGCTCAAGATCTGAAGAATGGAAGCAAATGCTGGAAATCTGAAATAAAAACAGCAAATTTTAGAGAAATTCAGCATGTCTAGCAGCATCTGTGGAGTGAGAAACCAGAGTCCTGCCAGATCTGCTGAGCTTCTCTGTTTAAATTTGATGACTGGAGATGTTAACTTGTCAGAGTACTTCCGTAAGTTGTGCAATTTCTTCTCAAGAAGTGTATTTAAAGTCTATTTTCCCAGCTACTCTTCATTTCATTTCAAACTAATTAGGCTGCTTCATGCACAAGGTATTGTAAGTACCACCAATGCCTTCTTACAAGTCCCAACGCTATTAGAAAATATATTTGGAAGCTACTTGTCAACAGTACAATCTAACGCGTATACCATCTTTTTATAAGAACCATTCATTTTAATATGTTTAAACTGATGAGTTTCATTGAATATGAGTGCACTAGGATCTGAGTGTTTTCCCAAGTGACTGACTGTTGCAGTAAGTAAAGAGTGCAACAGAAATTGTTGAAAAAAACCTAACAATGTCTGATACAAGAGTACAGATCAGTTGGACTTTTGGGAAACAAACCCTTCTTTGGATATTAGATTCGTCAGATGTTACAAATAAGCAGCATTTAAAAGTACAGGGCAGGGTGTACACAAAGCTCCCTGGAGTGTGCTTTCTCTCCCTCATGAGCACAGTCATTCTCCATTACATACAGTCACATGTGCACAGACCCACGGGCATCGAACTTGTTCCAAGATACGTCAGCACACCGATTCTCCGCTTCTATTAGTTACAACATTTGAGAAGGCAAGCCACTGTAGAGTATTGAGTTGATCAGTGTTATTTATAGTAAAAATATCTTTAAGCTTATCCTCACTTGATTCAAAGTTCCTGAAAAGAGAACATTGGAATATTTTACCATCTGTTAATTTTTTTTCACCAGACTTGAGGCAGTGGAAGACGTGTCATTGAATATTTTTAGCATGAATATAGATAGATTCTTGTTTGTTAAAGGTTTTAGATTATTGGGAATGTGGAATTTGAAGCACAAACAGATTTTTATTGAATGGTGGTGTTGGCTTGAGGGGCTGAATCATCTACTTCAGCCCCTGTTTTGGCTGCTCAAAGACTGAAGTAGTCACAAGATGGGAGTAGAGCATTATTCAAATATTGCCTCTGAAAGCATTTTGGAACTTCTGTAAATGTTTGCTTTGAAATACATCATTTTTGAGTTTTTGCACTCTTTAGTTCCAATGACAGGTTTCACTCAACGAGCTACAATTGACCCAGAACTGAATGAGATTCATGTCCTGTCGGGTCTCAGTAAAGATAAAGACAAGCGGGAAGAGAATGTTCGGAATTCTTTTTGGATTTATGATATCGCTCGGAATAACTGGTAAGTGCCAAAGCATAAAAAGATTACCAGAAGTGCTAACCACGACCTCTTCCATGTTATCCAACGGTTTTGTACTGCTTAGCACACTCGGGCACTTATTTTTGTTTTGCTTTTGTGATGATACTATGGCTATAAGAAGAGTATTTTGGCAAAGAACAAAGAAAATTTACAGCCCGGGAACAGGCCCTTCGGCCCTCCAAGCCTGAGCCGATCCAAATGTAACTGTCTAAACCTGTTGCCCAATTCCTAAGCATCTGTATCCCTCTATTCCCCACCTACTCACGCATTTATCCAGGCGCATCTTAAATGAATATACCACCTCTGCTGGCAATGCGTTCCAAATGCCCACCACCCTCTGTGTGAAGTACTTGCCGCGTGTATCCCCCTTAAACTTTCCACCTCTCACCTTGAAAGCGTGACCTCTCGTTATTGTCCTTATTTATAGATTGAGATCAGGTGTGCCAATTGGCCTGCTTCTAAGTTCAGAAAATAAACAGCTTGTGGGGCCTTTTTTTTTAAGAAGTTGGAACAAGAGAAGCAGCCTGAGTGGGGTGGGGTGAGGTCACACTCCCAGGAGCCGGAATTTTTAGTTTTAGGTTTTTGGTGGCAGTTGCTGGGGTCTAGGAGCTGCTGTAATTCTCTCCCTGTGGCAGTCTGTCTGAGCTTTCTCTTGATACATTTTCCTCATAGATTGGAAAATTGCCTGAGACCATCTATTTTACTGAATTTGCCTTTGCCAGGGGTGTGTCTAAGGAATGCTCAATATTGGAACAGTTACTGTTTAGTATTAAATAATCTATTTTTCTGTTTAGTTTACCATTAAAATTATTCTAATTTATTTCTTCCTTTTGTAGTATTTTAACCGCAGTGTATGAATAAAGTGTGTTATGCTTCAATTCTGGTAGTTTGGCGAATTGAATTGCATCTAGAGTACAACACCTGGCATGTGCCTTTAAAATAAGAAAACGTTAGTGTCTAGGCTATTTTGAGGGATTTGGTCTGGTTCATAACACACTTTGCTTGTTTTCTAAAAGCCTGCAGAGCCCTTAAATATTACAAAGAGTTATAGACTAAGTTAGCTCAAGAAGAAATAATTTAGCCCACTGTGTGTATGTGCTGACTTTTCTACTGTATGTTCAAGGAAGAAATCAAAACCGTACTGACATGACGTTGAATTTTTCGTTTCATTATTTCCATCAATTTTTGTGCACTTGAATGTTTCCTTTTTGGTTCCCAAGGTAGTCAAACTGTGAGCAACTGCATCTTTTGTTATCTCGGATTACTAGTTTCGAGATAATTAATAAGTAGTTTGACTGTCCTTCATATAAGTTTTGCCTAAAGTACCTTTGCTCAGCATTATTTTGTGCTTGTTCACTATGATGCTGGAACGTATCATTGAGTTAATGGCATTAGAACAAAGACAATTGATTCCACAAACCGGAAGGTTTGAAATTGTAGTCTTGCCATTCCATGATACTTGTTGTGTAACATGTTCATGGTTGTATTTTTAAACCTGTAAAATTAGTTCCTTTAAAGAGTTTCAAGTCTATTTAGCTGTCAGCTCATTGTATAAATATGGTACACAAGAACAATGAATGGGGTGAACTGTAGTTTAGTTACAGAAGCACATAGGAGGGGGATGTCCAGCTTTTGCTTCATGTTGCCCTTCAATACTATCATTAAAACTGACAATTGCAGCAACCAGGAAATATTCCACATTGTCTAACCTGGAACTAACTGTCTGAAAAGGTGGGAGAGGCGGAGACCCTGTTTATGCTTAAATATACTTGAAATGCCATGACTGTAAACACTATTAACCAAGAAATGCAAAATTAGAATGTAACTTCTTTATTTGGCTTGGACAGAAATAGTGGACTGGATGGCCTCATTCTGTATTGTAAATTTGTTTTCATTTGGGCGACACGGTGGCACAGTGGTTAGCACTGCTGCCTCACAGCGCCAGAGACCCGGGTTCAATTCCCGCCTCAGGCGACTGTCTGTGTGGAGTTTGCACGTTCTCCCCGTGTCTGCGTGGGTTTCCTCCGGGTGCTCCGGTTTCCTCCCACAGTCCAAAGATGTGCAGGTCAGGTGAATTGGCCATGCTAAATTACCTGTAGATGTAGGGGTATGGGTGGGTTGCGCTTCGGCGGGGCGGTGTGAACTTGTTGGGCCGAAGGGTCTGTTTCCACACTGTAAGTAATCTAATCTAATCTAATCTAATCTAAACGTTGGTACGATGTTTTAAGTGAGTATGGTTTCATTTTCTGACATGGTGTCGTTTAAAGCACTCTACTGAATTTCAGTCCTCCAAGTCAGAAAGTATATTCTGATGTTCTTGATCCACATATTCATGATTGCTGTGCATATTTGACTGGCATCTCCAGCTAAGAGTTAGATTATAGTCATTACTCTGATCTTGACGGTATTGAGGGGTGTATCAGATTCTGAAATGAGTACTGTTTCAGAAGCGCACACTGTTTCAAAACATATTGCCTGTATGTCATAGAAAAAAATCCTTAGCCCATTGAATCCATGTCTAACCCTTCTATTATTCTACATAATGCAACTCACTTCTACTCCGGCTCTTTGTCTGTAGCCCTGCCATTTTTTCCAAACTTCACCGTTTATCCAGATCCTTTTGGAAAGTGTCGGTGCTGCGATGCCTGCAGAATATTTCCATTGTTTTCTGTTTTTAAGTCTTGTATGCATGTATTCACATGGGGACAATTATTTCCATCTGGAAAAATACCTATAGCATTCCTTTCTGAGTTGTATTCTCTCGAGTTTAAATGGTTAATTAAAGTTTTCAAAATGTTGGGACAAAACCTAACTCACTTTTATCTCTGCACTAATTAAGTAAAGCTAGTGTGGTTGTGTGAAGTCAAATAATGTTCATCAGATTGTTTTCTGATGAAAAGAGAGAGAAAGTGATGTGTACTTGGGATTTCATATGGAGATGAATTGAAGTCCATCAAATGAACAACTAACAAGGTAGTTAGAGAAACTATTTCTACTGGTTAAGAGTTTAGTCTGAAGAATATAGCAAAAGGTGTTTGATGCTAAAACCGTTGAGAAACGCTTGGATAAGAAACATGTGATGTAAAAATTAAGCGATCCAGGGCAAAGACAAGTGTGTGGAGCTACATATGACCTTGAAAAGCAGAACAGACTTGAGCTAAATGTTCTTTTCCCTTGAATCTACATTGATGTGATGACATGTTTCTCTGTTGCATAGGTCCTGTGTTTACAAAAACGATCAATCTATAAAAGATAATCCAAATAAGAGCCTTCAAGAAGAGGAGCCATGCCCGCGATTTGCTCATCAGCTCGTCTATGATGATATGCATAAGGTATCTTCACATTTTTGGTTCTCATTCACTCTTGGATTTATTTTTTCCTTCCCGACTTTATCATCATCTGCTCCCAGAACACTTTTTCCTTCAGTGTACAGTCAGATCAGCTGAAAGCAACTATCACTTTGTGAGCAAAGAGCAAGCTAACTTGATCCTATCATCATAACCTTATTAGAAATGGGGGGAAAAAAACCATACTTGAGCCAATAAATCTGCTTCCTCAGAGTTCTGAGCAAAATCTTTCCTTCTTCATTTTTCCACTTCTATTTTGAGGACTTGTGCCGAAATCGGCTGCCGTCATGGCACTGTTCAGGTACTGCTATGTGAGTAATATATTTGTTTAGGTGCCTTTTGGAATATGAAAGACTTAACAAGATGCTTGTCCGATTTGAAGTTTTTCTTCAAAATTCTGATTCTAACACCAGCTTAATGGCTATGTTTTTTTGCAAATGAATTTCTGTTACTTCCCCACCATCCTAGTCACCTTTCAAAAAAAATCATGAAATATTTTTGAAACGCTGTTGGTGTATCTCTTTACCCTACATCCATAAATGTGGAAATCCTGGATCTTAAATCCAAGGACTTTTTTTCTGTACTAGATCTTGATCGGATGTGGCAATGGAAAATTAATAGAGATGAAGATAATTGTCAGGTAATAGAAAAGAATACATGAAAAGCATCGTAAAAAGGCTGTATTTAAAGCGCTTAACTTTGAAGTAGACGTGTTGGCTTTTCCAGCTCAGCAGTTAAACTGGCAATTAATTTATTTTCCTTTTTCCAGAATTCCCATATTTGACTACGCTCAATTTGAAATGCATGGAAATGAATATGAAAGCAATTATATACACACTTTGGTTGTTATAGCATTCTAGAAAAGTACTGCTCAAATAGAGTTGTTTGATTTTCTGTTTTGTTGTTTGCCCTGCAGAACAGGTTTTGTTGAAATAGTTTTGTACCCAGAGTTATCAAATTATTTCACCTGTGAGGGTAGGAACATGAGAATGTATATAGTTGATAAAAGCAATTATTATGATCCCAGAGAACGGCCACTGACTGTGTGGAAGTAAACTTGTGCCTGTTTAAATTTCTCAGCAATCTGTGTCCTGTCATGATATGTGAGATCATTGTGGCCTCGAAAAGACACTGCGGACTACAAACTATCCCATTATCCTTTTACTAATGTTGAAATAGATAAATACTTGATTTTATCTTGGCCTGTTCTTGACTCTTAAAGGATAGTGTCATGTGAAAAAGGAGCTTGTCAGACAATCTTTTTCTCTTAATTTGCGCTCCATTTCTGGAGGATTGATGGATGCCAGCGTATGGCTGTGAAGATGCTGGGCAGCATTCAGCACTTTGTTGAAGTGAACCTACTTTAATCGTAAGTGCCGACATCCAGGATGAGCAGGGAGTGCTGCCATTCGTAGCTTTCATCTACATTGGTGTGCACTTCCTTATTTGTCATAAGTTTTAAGTAGTTTTATATCCTTTCTTTTCTTCCCCATCACTCTTTCCAGCTTAAAAACCCTGCAGCTATGGCTGACATCAGTGAACTAATTAGTGCATTAGAGTTGAACCTGCTATTTCCTGATTTATATGGCTCATTTCCACACTGGGTTGTGATTTTTTTGGAACTGAGCAATAATTCTTTATTTTTCTCATTTGGATGATGCGTGAAATAATTGACATCTAATACTTTTCCCTTTGCAAAGGGACAATTGAGTACTTACCCCCCTTCAAAACAGAGCTTCTTTAAATGGGCTGATCTCTTTCATCAACCCAGCTTACCTGTTTGCACACAGCTAGCTTTGTTCTTACTGGAGTCAGCAGTTTGAAGGCTGATATAATAACTCAGCAGGGAAAAACTTGAATTTGAAATCCAGCTTAGAAAATCAAATTTCCTTAGAATAGAAGCAGTCCCCTCTTATTTCAATAAAGGTAAAACACCTGTTGCTGTTCAGTGTGTTCACAATGCATCAAGGCAGCCTTTTTCTATTGGGTGCATTCCAGCAGAAGCCACAAAGCAGCAGTCACTGTGAGGACTACATTGTGTTTGAGCAGACTGCAATGCCTCTTAAGTTAATGCAACTTAATTCATTGCTGCAAAGTGAAATCACACCAGAGCTAAACCTCTTCAAAGGTAAGAGATTTAGTAAGTTAGTATGTGGGTACAATAAGTAATTAAGGCGCAAATTAAATTTTGGCCTTTTAGAAACCGGGAGCTCTTCTTACAACTGTACAGTGTGTTGGTGAGGCGACCCTGAAATACTGTTTACAGTTTTGGTTCCTGTATTTCAAAAGCATCCACTAGTATTTGAAACTGCTCAAAACAGATTGAAGTGAAGAGATCGACATATCAAGAACAGCTAAACTAGTTAGGTCTTTATTCATTAGACTTGAGAAGAATATGCAGTGATCCTATTGAAATATACAAGATTGTGAAGGGGCTTCACAGGGTAGATGTTGAGAAGATTTTTCCATCCGCGGGACATGGTTTAAAGCAGAACATTTAAAACTCTGGAACAAAGCACGTTCTCCTCTCAGATGGTAGTGAATATCTGAAATTCTCTACCGCACAGGGTACTGGAGGCTAGAATACAAAGTATTTAAGTCAGTTCTTAGATCATTTTAAATGTGTTGGGGTTTGGAAGCTAAAGAACTTGGGGAAATAAATAGCAACATCTTTAAAAATGTCCATATTATATTGGAAGAGGTGCTGCAAGCCTTAAAGCACACAAAGTGGATAAATTCCCTGGACCTGAGCAGGTGTACCCTAGAAGTGATTGCTGAGCCCTGTGCTGAGATATTTGTCTCATTGGTAGTCACAGGTGAGGTGCTGGAAGACAGGAGGTTGGCTAATTTGGTGCAGCTATTTAAGAAAGGTAATAAGGAAAAGCCAGGAAGCTATAAACAGATGTGTCTAACATCAGTGATGTGCAAGTTGTTGGAGGGGATCCTGAGGGACAGGATTTACATGTATTTGGAAAGACATGGACTGATTAGGGATAGTCAACATGGTTCTGTGCATGACAAGTTGTGTCTCACTAACTAAATTGAGTTTTTTAAGAAGTAATGAAGAGGATAGATAACGGCAGAGTGGTGGATGTGATCTATATGGACTTCACTGAGGCATTCGACAAGGTTCCTTATGGGAGACTGGCTAGCAAGGTTACGTCACACAAAATAGAGGGAGAGCTAGCTATTTGGATACAGAACTGGCTTGCAGGTATGAGAGAGAGTGGTGGTGGAGGAGGGTTGCTTTTCAGACTCTCTGCCTGAGACCAGCAGTGAGCCACAATGATCGATGCTGCGTACACTGCTTTTTGTCATTCATATAAATGATTTGGATGTATGATTAGCAAGTTTGCAGATTACACCAAAATTGGTGGTGTAGTGGACAGCCAAGCAAGTTACCTCAGTACAGTGGCACCTTGAGCCAAGAAATGGCAGATGGAGTCAAAATTAGATAAATGTGAGGTGCTACTATATGGAAAGGCTTATCAAAGCAGGATCTTTACACTTAATGATAAGGTCCTGGGGAGTGTAGATTTATAGTTCATTGAATGTAGAGTCACAGGTAGCCAGAATAGTGAAGATATTTGGCATGCTTGCCTTTATTGGTGAGTGCATTGAGTATAGGAGTTTGGAAGTCATTATTGCAGTTGTACAGGATATTGATGAGACCACTTTTGGGATACTGCATGCAATTCTGGTCTCCTTGCTATAGGAAGGTTGTGAAATTTGAAGGGGTTCAGAAACGATTGACAAGGATGTTGCCAGGGTTGGAGGATTTGAGCGAAAGGGAGACAGTTAATAGTCTTGGGGCTATTTTCCCTCGTGCATCGGAAGCTGAGGGGTGACCTTAGAGGTTTATACAATCCTGAGGAGCGTAGATAGGATGAATAGCCCAGGCCTTTTCTCCAGGGGAGTGGAGTCCAAAACTAGAGAGCATAAGTTTAATGAGAGAGGGGAAAGATTTAAAAGGGACCTGAGGGGAAACATTTTCACGTAGAGGGTGGTGCATAAAGCAAGGTTGAGGCAAAGGTGCTTAGCAGATGACTCCTTTCCCATCAAGTAAACAGCTTGAGGCCTTAGAGATTTTATTTAAAGTTGGAACAGTAGAAACAGTGGAATGGGTGGGGTCAAGCTCTCACAGAATCAAGGTTCTTAAATTTAGTTTTCTGCAGTTGCTGGGATCTTGAAGCTGGATGTGAAAGCTCTTAATCCTCTCTCTGTTACAGCTAAAAGCTGCAGTTCTCTTCCCGTTGCTGGAATTGCATGTGAGACGATCTATTTTACTGAATTTGTCTTTGCCAAGGGTGTTTAAGATATTTTACTGGGACAGTTAACTTGCAGTAATTAATATATTTTCTGCTTTGGTAAGCATTTCGGTACAGTTACTTTTAGTTTGCCTGTATTTTAACTGTAGTATAAAATTTAGTGATTTGCTTAATGTCAATTCGTTTGATCAATTGAATTGTATCTGGAGCGCAATGCCTTACACTGCCTTTAAAATAAGAAAAAGTTAGGATCTAGACTAACTTAATACATTTTGAGGGGATCTGATTCATTCCACAATGTAGCAGTATCACATTAGGTGTGGCTTTAAAATGGGATAATGCATTTTAATAGAGCAGCATTATCCATTTTGAACTGTAGGAGTATAGCTGTACATAAAATGAAAAAGTAAAGCAGGTTGATTTTGTTCAGTAATTGCAGGATCAGATCCATGTGATTGCTAGAATTCTTGAAGGAGGGACTGCAGTACAGCTGAGTGCATAGTTTAGATACTTATAACTAACCTGTCCAAGATCTCCCAGCATAACTATGTGGTTACCCATTGTATATTATTTTCTGCTGCTGAAGTATTTCATCATAATCTCTTGTGTTACCTCCCATTATTGAAAGACCATTGTTGTGTATGGTCTTTGAGCCATTGTGTGCAGATAACGTTAATACAAGATTGTGGATAACTGGCGTTGAAATATATGGCTATAATTCACTCTTCGGGGTTTAGATGGTCTGAGAACCACAAAGATGATATTAATGTGATTTGTAGATGTAAATAAAGGAAAATATAGTAGCAAGTAAAGCTTAATATTGTTTTGAAAGCATAAATCATTCTGGTAGTGTCCAGCTGATTTTTAACTCCGTGTTGGAGGAAAACCGCAGTTAAATTAGAGACATATGGGTAAATAAGGAGATAACAGTTCCACTGGCAGGAGCATATGTGACCAGATGAGACAGATTTAAGGTAATTAGCACAAGAGCCTAGGGAACAGGAGTGTTTTTATCAGCGAGTTCTGATTCTGAATGCACTGTTGGGAAGGAAGAAAGCGGATTGAATTGTAGCTTTCAAAAAAGAATTAGATAGAAGGGGAAATATTTCAGAGAAAATGAAACTGATTGATTGGATGCCATATCAAAGTCCAAGATGATTTACAATGCATTGAGTGGTTGCCTTATGTGCTGTATTAGAGTGTTCTGTGCCCCCTTCCCACTGGGCTGATCTTGGTCTTCAGGCAGAGTGAGAGTTCTTCAGCAGCTGAGGGTCTAATAAAAATGTCAGTGATTTAACTCGGTCCCTGAAATGGTTTTATCAAGAATTGCTGGCAAGGAACATCCGTAAAAGTAAGCTTGGATGGGGGGGTGGCTGTTAATTTTTTTGTAGACCTTATTTGTAAGTTTCCTTGGAGGATGGAGTGGACAGAGATCTCCCTTGCCTTCTGTTCTCCAACAACACTTCATTCCAGTCACCAAACATTGTGCATTTGCCCAACTTGAAGAGAGTATCCTTTAACAATGGCTATGTCTATACATGAAGGATTGATTGTCAGTC